>NW_027248280.1:3808961-3971461 GCF_041260155.1 Ptychodera flava
ATGGCCAAGAGACACAAAATACTCCTTCCTGATTTCCTTGCGAGATTATCCAACCGGGCCGACTATACAATATGTAAACCTTACTCTACTTATCAGCTTATGCATTGCATTAATTCCTACAACACTTTCTTCAAATAGTCAGTACAGAATCGGGTTTACTCTTCGCATACGCCTTGACCCCATTGAGCTCATTTGAGCACGCATTCTGGTTTTTCCTGGGTTTCCAAATGTCAAAATGACTTTATCGTTTTCAAGCCTTATTCATGTATTGAATCACTGTCGACATTGCCAGGTCAGGAACTGCAATCTTTCTTGTTAATTTTGGATCATGAAGCAAACCTTGTCTCTGTTCATGGCCTACCCGAAACGAATCCGATTTATTTGCTCATGGCATCACACGAAAAACTGAAATGAACACATTTCAGGGAACTAGACAGATTTTCTGCAAGCTCACACACACACACACACAAACACACACACACGGACAGAAAGACAGTCATCGCTATGACATTAGCTCAAGTGTGTGAACACTGAGCTAAAAATACAGAGAAAACGCCAAGCTACTAATCTAATCTAATCACATGGTTGAGCTCGACTGCTGGCAGAATCAAGAGGCTAAGTTTATGATCCTAACTATGAAGGTTAACGCAGAGGAGGACGAAAAACGAATAATAACTCCTATTTTGTGAGTTTAGAAACAAGCATACATACCCATAATCCCTGAGAGTGCCACAAGTGGCCAACTCCTGTCTCTTTGTTCCTTTTTGTCTAAGTGTAGGATAACATTTATTTCTAAATATGGCGTCAGCATGCTCCTGATAATAGTGCACACGGCACTAGCCAGTCTGTCTATTCGGTTGTCATTTTTAGTATTGATCATTTTTAAAGTTACTCGACTTGAACTGTTACAAAGTCGAGATTAATTTAAGCTAAGGCTTACATCAAACACTATCGCTTTCGCTAAACGTTACAAAGCATTAGTTGTCAGATCTCTGCAATGTAAACAAACTTAATATGGTCTATTCAATGAATATTTCACTCGTTGGTTAGTTTGATAGAACAATGGCATAACCCGTTAAATACACATTGGGCAACGCTAAACTGTAATATCTTCTGAGGTTGTCATTTGTATTCGCGTATAATACTGACGTTTTAGGTCGCTGCATGAGCCCCTCTAAATTGAGAGAGCATATATTCAAAACGTAGACCTGTAGGATGCATGGCTATAATTACACGTTAGATTCATAACGTTGTTAATTATTTTTTAACAGTGGTACAAGTTTTCGAAACGGTACTGCTCCCTTTTTTTTCTGTATAACAATTTTGTGTCTTCATCCAACTGTTCGTACATGCTTGATCTCTTTCGATAAATTATTGCACCTCACTATACGGAGGATGAGCGGGAAATCGTTTAAAGCCAACATTTTGTGATGTTATTTGTTTTTGCTTGTTTCATGGGGGGTCACGTGAATAGTACTCTCAGCCAGTGTGACCCAGGAAGGTTCCATAATGACATGACGTCATCGTCCATACATGCCCAGCAGGTCATTGTTAGTATTTATTTATTAAATGTATTTATTTATTTATTAATTAATTAATTTGTTTATTTATTTATTTATTTATTTATTTATTATTTACACTGTGAATTTATTTATTTATTTATTTATTATTTACACTGTGAATTAGCTGCCGAGTTACTCTGTGAGTAATTTTCATATCGGACTCACTACGTACAATAATGTTAATTTTTAGAGAAAGTACATGTAAAACGAAGTTGCTCACAATGGAAAATTAAGTTTTAGAATTTGTTTAGCGTCACTTTCAACTGTATAATATTGGGAGCATTTCTAGTACACTTAATACACTTAATACACTTAAATTTCAACACTCCCTGGAAATAAAAAATTCTCTGTGTAATGGACAGAACATTTACCCACCGAGCAAATAACAAGAGAAGGGTAGTCGTTTGATAATTCGTTTAGTAATTCGAACATAATGCATAATACCCTTACCCTAATGTAAATAACACATTCAGTAATGTAAGTAATGTAATTGAAATAAAAATAATATAACACTTAGGGATAGAGGAATTTCAAGGGGCACAGTACAATCCACAATCCTGTTTGATTTGTACCAACGACGTTAGTTTTCTAATATTTTTTTCAGTTCTGCATGAAAGCAACAATCTGAAGTCTCAAGATAATTGATTAATTATATTTATTAAAAGAACGTTGAATGTTGTGGTTAAAAATTTTAAAGAAACCATATATCTTGACCAAAGTTAAAATATTGGTTGGTTTCACCTCTTAGCTTTTCAAGCAGTTGTAAATTGCGTGATAAAGAAGTGTTAATTTATTTAAATGTTTTGAAATCTTCGATTTCCTTGCTTCTTTTTCCTCCAAATTTCAAGATTTCCAAAGCATTTAACTCCACTCGGGCATGGTCAAATTATATGAAATGTTCACACTATGTACTTAAATGCTATATAACAAAACCGCTATTTTGTTTGGCAATAAATTTCGTACATTTCGAATGAGAGGCATTTAAACTTGGCTCACCATGATTTTAATCACTCTTTAAGTGTCAGTCTTTCAACCTATGCCATTTAAGAGTGAGGATAAATAATACAAAATAAAATAGTTATTTTTTTCCACATGTACTCGAATAATCGAGTTTATGACTTAAATTAATTTTTTATCATTGAGATTTTTTACCCGAGTCACTTACTTCATTCTTCGAGTAAACTACTGCTACCATACTAAACTTTAGAGACTCTGCTTTTTGTACATATATGATATGAGGGGTTTCCTTGTCGTTTGATGAGAAATATTGCTTCGGGAAAAAAAAACTGTAGTGGCAGCATGCAGCTCCGTCTTAAGTACGTTTTAAGTTAAAATGTGTTATTTAGTCAGTTTTAAGCTATGTCAATCCTTTTAACAAATAATTCATATTCAAAAATGTCTTCGTATAAAACCGATATATAGTTTAAATATATACAAAAACAAAATGCATACGATTTATTTCAAATCCATACCAAGTATTATATGTTAAAATTTCAAGCACGTTTGCACATAAGTGATATAAATTAATAGATAAGCACTCGTTTGCAAATAATATATTATGTCAGATGACGTCCACTGGTCATGAAAAATACTGTGCTGCATTTACTAATGATCAAAGGGTTACATCAGTGAACGTCGTTATTTCTGTTATTTCACCATTGTGGTATACCGCTATTTGCATAAATGTCTAGCAAAAGTCAAGATAATTCTGATTATATTCTGTATTTTTTTTGTCGCGCCAATAGAAAATGGCACCGACGACAGTAAGCTGCAGTGGAGGACAAGGCAAATTCTTCAACTCCTCTAAATTTTTCTTCGCTGTTGACAGCCTTTTGTTAACTAAATTTTCAATGGCATCCATTGACACATAACTTAATAACGAATTTATCATGGCTCTCGAAACAAATTGGATGTGTTCAATTTTTGAGCTTAATCGTCGCGGAGGGTCATATTTTTTCAGCAGTTGATGGGCGTTGGGTTACTTATTTCCGGTCAGCATCTTCCCCTCTCCTCCGGCCATTCCCCATGGTAATGTTCGTCATGTCCGTTTTTGTATGATTTGCTAAATGGTGCAGCAACACTACGCCGTATGTAAGCTAGTAAACTAGGCCTGTATAGCCACTGGCAAATCGGAACATCTCATGATCACTTTTCCTAACACAGAAGGGAGTCAGTCTGCTTAATTCTCATGTGCAGGGCAAAAATTTGTAGACCCTTCGCGTGACGCCAGTGTCGAAGCCAGGTGCGTCCGAGCGTCTAGAAGATTAAAGTGACCCTGGAAGGACCATGTAAAGGCCTCTCCGCTGTGAAATAACAACTAACAATTTATGTGAAGCCTCTCCTGTACTGTAGAAATTCCTTTCATTTCACCTCGCTATGTATTGAATGAAAAAGTATTGTCGATTCTGATACAAAACTGGAAATGTAAAATATTGAAAATATTATATTCCAAAGCATTTCTGCAAATAATTTTAGTATTTCGTCTAAGTGGTCCTAATGACACAAAGGTAAAAGATGGCGATGAGCTATCCTAATTAACAAAACAAAGGCCATAACGTAAAGCCCTTGAACATTTGGTAAATTCATTAAGAATTGTTCTACGAACATCATTGATAAGTATAATAGACGGATTTGAAATCTGCAGATGTAGTGAAGTTTTGGTGACATTTTACTTGTAAACATTATATCAATAACCAATATGGCTTCTTCGATAATCATAACCTGCCTTGTTTTCAATATATTTATATTTCCCTGTATATAGGTTGAGTGTGACATCAGCGAAGAAGATGGTTTCGCAGCATATCGGCAGTATCCCTCCGAACGGGTATGCGGGGTGATCTGAATTAACAGCTAAAGAAACAGTATATCGTACAGGAAAATATTTCAAGGTCCAATATTTACAACACTTAAAAGTCGTAGTGAACAATAGGCAGCCTTATTTTGTTGGTGTAATTCAACATTTGATATCAGCCACAGGAAAAGGGAAAATGACCTTTAACATAAGAAGAAATAAACAATCATTGATATATGTGAATGCAGAATTTAATGTCACTAAATTATAATTCAACGACAGAAAAAAATTACAATATAATCCAGCAATGAAAAAGTGACTAGCATTTTTACGCTGGCATCTATACCAATATATCATACTCAATGAGAGCCCCTGGGGTCTGTAAATATTAAAATGTAGCAAAATCTTGTGCTAAGAATGTCTATAAGAAAGGGATCAATTGCTTGGCTGGTCTCAAATTGATGCAGGAAGAGTATGCGACAGACCAGATGTCAAACGTTAGCTAGGAGTACTATTCAGGTGAAGTGAAGGTTGCGAAAACTGCGGATATTTAAGCTCATATCAGTTTACACTATCATACTATGCGTTGTCACATTCGTAGCTGTAAAAGAAATTTTGTTCCTGTAAGGTAGCTAATTGCTAAATTACAAAGTGACAGGGCGAAGGTGTATGCAACATATTTAATGCGAACTACATACACATATATATATATATATATATATATATATATATATATATATATTATATATAATATATATATATGATATATATATATATATATATATATATATATATATATATATATATATATATATATATATATATATATATATATATATATATATAATATATATATATATATATATATATATATATATATATATATATATATATATATATATATATATATATATATACACAAAATGTATACAATGTGCCCTCCCGGTTATCGCCATAATGGCTTTATGGCAACCTCTGAACTTGGGCACAGAGAGAATATATATATATATATATATATATATATATATATATATATATATATATATATATATATATATATATATATATATATATATATATATATATATATATATATATATATACAATGTAACAGTGCCTTCCACTGTAGAATGTTCACTTTATATTCTCTTAAAATAAATTTTCAACCGTCATCCGTCTTTCCATTTTTAATGATTTCACATTAAAATTGTGTATACTGACACATTCGTTGTCCATATGAAAAACCTGCAAAACATTTGCTCAATTACAACACTTAGGAATTGAAAATCGAGCGCTTCATTCAATTTTCAGCTTCGAATGATGAGTAGCCCTTGAGGCAAAATATTGAGTTTTCCATTGCGTTTAAAATTCTGTCCCTAGCACCAGGCCATGCACCTGGACCCTGCAGACGGTACCAGTAAGGTACCATAGGACCATACTCGTAGGCAATCGCCAGTTTTGGGTCAGACACGAGCAGACGCCAGAATGAAGGTTTCACACCTAGTATCTCGGCTATTTCCTCCATATGTGGTGGGCCTAGAACCTGTCATAAACAAGAGAATTAAGACACACAACAAAAACATAAGCCATTTATGTCACTTCAAAATGACTTTGCATTTCGCGGGAATTAATCCCCAGGCATTCGATTTGACAGTCTGCTTCAGAAGACCAGGAAACTCATTGTGAACCAATTAACAGCAGTCCCGAAACTTAGTCGTCAAGCCAATATTGTGCATTTTGTGGTACTAAAACGCAGAATTTAATAAAACATGCCATGAACACCACTACTAAGGCCCTTTCGGGGTAATGAAAATCATAATAAACATTATCCCCAAACATTCAACACTCATAACATTGTTCTCTATGTTTACAAACAGCGCCAAGGAAAAGTAAGTTACATTCAGAGTTAAATGCAACCACTTTCAGAAAGTTTTCCCTCTAAACTGCAGGGTATATTGTAGGTGACCGATGAGGTGGGGGTGGTTTGATATAAGCTTAAAGAAATAGGACTTGTGGTCTTCGTACATTACCTTGTTTAAATTTATTTTTGAACCAGATATGAACTGAATGTGCTCACGTGTTTTACAACAGGTTCATTAATAGTAGTACGCTTCAGAAAATAATAAGATATCTGTTATATCACTATATGTAGAAGGTTTCATGAACTTTGTACAGTACTCTCAGAGTTTAATCACTAATTAAAAAATGTTATTTAATATGTAAATGGACTGTTAATTAACTTGGCACTCCTCAATGCTTCATATGACAATTAGATATACACCAGTTCAACATATGTAGCACGTTTCATTAAATTTGATGTTGTAATTTTAGAGTAATATCACAAATTACAAGGTTCATTAATATGCAAATAAGCCCTTAATTTACTTGACACAGTTTAATGTTCCATAGCACAATTAAATATTTATATCAGATCAATATCTGTAGCATGTTTCACCAAATTTGGTGCCGTCATTTCAGAGTTATATAACTATAAAGTTTATTAATTATGCAAATGAACCCTTAATTAACTTCACACTACTTAATGGTTTACAACATGGTCAGGTATATGTCGGATCAGTTTATGCAGCAGTTTTCATCACACTTGATGCAGTTATTTGGGAGCTATATGACTAGTTATAAAACTTCATAAAATATGCAAATGAGATATTTATTAACTTGACACTGCCCAATGCTTCTCAGTACAATTAGATATCAGATCAACATCTGTAGCAAGTTTCATCCAATTTAATGCTGTAATTTTGGAGTAATATCACTAATTACAAAGTTCATGAAATATGCAAATGAACCCTTAATTAACTTCACACTACTAAGTGCTTTACACCTCAGTTAGCAATCTGTCGGATCAGTATCTGCAGTGGATTTCATTAAATTTGCTTCAGTTATTTCGGAGAAACATGACTAACTACAAAACTCCATAAAATATGCATATGAGCTATTTATTAATTGACACTGCCCAATGATTCTCAGTACACTTAAATATATATCAGATCAATATCTGTACAGATTTCACTGATACCGTAATTTTAGAGTTATAAACCTAATTACAAAGTTCATTAAATATGCAAATGAACCCTTAATTAACTTCACACTACTAAATGCTTTACACCACAGTTAGCAATCTGTCGGATCAGTATCTGCAGCAGATTTCTTCACATTTGGTGCAGTTATATTGGAGGTATATGTCTAATTACATAACCTCATAAAATATGCAAATGAGCTATTTATTAACTTGACACTGCCCAATGCTGCTAAGTGTCATTAGATATACATAAGATCAACATTTGTTGCACCTTTCATCAAGTTTTGTGCAGGAATTCTTAGAGTTATGACACTAATAAAAAAAGTTCATTAAATATGCAAATGAGCAGATAATTGACATGACACTCACAGTATCATCATCTGAGATTGTCATCTGAGAAAAGTTTCATGAATGTTTGTCTAGTATTTCATGATATATGTCTACATTGTCATTACCGTCTCCTTGGGGAAACCATTGTACGAAAAAAAATGATACTGCGTAACTTCATTAATATGCAAGCCACACAAAACAAAATCTAATCAGTTCTCCCAAGTAGCATATGGTACCTGTCTACCAAATCTGACTTGAATTTGTTTCGGTGTTTTTGAGTTATCATATAAAAAGAAATGCAGACACACTCACTCTCACTCTCATGGACAGACAGACAGACATCGATATGACATGAGCTCACGTGTGTGAACATGTGAGCTAAAAATGAAAAAGCTCAATGATGTTGCTTGTACAAATAAAGAAAATAAACCGCCTCCTTCTAAAATTGATTCACCCTGTGACAGAAAAACGTTTGGGTTTCCTTACGATCAAATTAAGCAACTGTATTAACAGGTTATCTTCTCCAGACGGTAAGAAACTATGTTCGACACAATTATGTGAAGTAATCCAACGTTTCATACAAAAACATCATTTTGAATCATTTTATGCAAAGGGACTAGATTATACTGTACAAGGCGAAAAAGGGTCTTGAAATAGAAAGCTTACTTGACAATACTTCATTTTCACATTTTTGTTGTTCTGGTCGACATCTCGTTGCATGACAGTCTTTTCAGGAAGCGCCATTTTGCCTGCAAATATTCTGCTTGCTAGTCTGGCATGCAGCTCTGCTACCGGCAATTGTGGCCCCATCGTATACACTAGGTTGATCAGGGCAAGTCTTTCTGGATGTTCAAGACGAATTGGAAATATGTACTTGTACAGTTCAGCGTTGTCTGACTCGTCTTTGGAATTAATAACAGAAAAGTGTTAAAACATCCCAAGCATCAACATCAATAGAACAATCAGATTGTTGTACTGAAAAGGGGTCTTATGAATCTATGTTTACCTAAGAAGTATGATTTTGACGAAATCATCTTACTACTTCGTCATACTTCCTAGTTATACATTCTTAATTAACGATGAAAACCACGAACCTATTGGCCCGACAAAATGTGCTCTTGGTGTACATATGCTGAGACGGCAATCTATAAATTAATGAAGCTAATTGTATCGGAGAGAATGAGGGAGGTAATAATGTCGATGGTCATGATGGTGTTGATTGTAATGAATGTCACTGACTTTTTTGGTGATTATCAGTCATTATACGATGGAGATTGTAAGGTGGTTGGTATCACAACTTTTGTGAATAACAAATACGAATTACCATACAATATCGAATCATCAATGATTGGTACGGAGAACTTGTATCCGGTCGCAAAGATGACAGCATCGATGCTCTTCAGTGTTGAGCCGTCCACAAGAATGACATCACTTTTCAGAAATTCTTTAATGTCCACCACTGGTTTGATCTGGCCTTGTGTAAGCCTATCTTGCATGTCGTCACAAATCATGAAACTCTTCAACGGTGAATATAAATCTGTACCCTGACAATATATATATATATATATATATATATATATATATATATATATATATATATATATATATATATATATATATATATATATATATACTCTTAGTACAATTCAGGGCTTGCAATGCATACGTAGATGTGGGTTCCGCGTACTCACACAAAAGAAGATTTAATTTGCAGGCGAGGAGACTGCAGCAAAAGCGCACAGTAGCAGAGAAATAGTACAGCTTTGACAACAAAGAAAAATCAAGCAGGAAGATACAGTATGCAAAAGTAATTGCGGTGAATCTGAGCATGTAGCTTCAAAATGACCAAGTAACGAGTTTGGAATTAAACGTGTGACAACGCCAGGAAAGTAGTAAATGTTCGTGTTCTCGTCAAGGTACATTGGATATGTTTATGCGAGCTCGTCATCTATTTAACTTAACCACTTTTTGTGGTAATTTAGCTTCAAATTTCATACATGCCCGGATTTTAAATTTCGGCCACTATTACTTTTTCATTTTATAAACCGGGGAATGAGAACTTGATGGATCTCTTAATGGTACTTTGTGTCTCTAGAATTTACTGTCATGGATCTACCATATCAATTCACGTTTATGTTACCGATACAGCAACGCTTCTTTTGCGATTGGAATCGCAGAACTTACCTGTAAACCGAATATTTGATGATCGACAACTCTAGTTTTGCTGATGTTCTCTACCTTCTTTGTCAATTTTGATGGTGACTTCATAACGGCCCGAGTCATCAAGTTGAACTCAAAGGACAATCCGTCCTTACCAATACGAGGGACAAACCAAGTACCATGGCGCATGCTCAGATACACCTAATGAAAGTCAATGAGCTTTCCTATTTTTCTGGTGTGTTTGTAGAGAATGTCTTATTATAAGTGGCCAACCTTTCGGTGTGCTTTCATACACGCCAACGCTTATCTTCCAGTTACGTCAAAACGTCAATATAGATTCAATTTCCTGGTTGTATTTTGTACTGTATTGTTTATAATAAATAATATCATAACAATGTTTGCCATAATATGCTTCGAATGAGAAGAATATTTCATAAAGTGCATGAAGAATTTATGTAACAATTACTGAGAAAATAGCCTTCGTTCTACAAAGTCAAGCACGCATTATTTGTGTTCACTAACCAGCACAATGATGATCATCATGATGGTTATTTTGAATATATTAGTTAGCAAATAATGGGAAATAGTTTACTACAATTGCATAGTAGCCTTGGCCCCATATCGTACGGAAAAGCAGATCATTGTGAGACTTCCACCTTGGTTTGATACTGATACTCATCGCACCTTTATCTACGATTAAAAACTATCTACTGTTGATTGACCAATCAGAGTGCTCAATTCAGGGTGTTTTATTACTCATAAAGCCTTGGTCACCAAATTCCAGAAACGAATGACAGAGCCGTAGTAAAGTACTGTCCAATCAAAGTGAACATGTCATATTCTGTAGACATCTGGTATGCTTTAATATTCAAATTGGTAACACAGCGGAAACCAGCTGCAACACAAAATCTGCTGTGCCCTAGGGCATTTATATAATGTGCCCTAGGGCATTTATAGGATGTTCCATTACATTGGAAGGCTATTTCACAAATAAAAGTTTTAATTCATATCCTAAACATGTTACATTGACAAAGGGGACGGTTACGTAAACACGTTGAAAACGAAAATATATCAGTTAGGGGCGATAGTTTTTAAGTCGGATAAAGCCCGAGTACGAGGGCTCTTCTGGTATACAAATATACCAGAAGAGCCCTCGTACTCGGGCTTTATCCTATACTTACCGCACGCAGTTAGAACGGATATCACAAGAATTCATAAGATGGAAATCAAATATGACCTGGCCTTTGACGTTCAAAATTTAAACTTTTTATCTTAAAATTTCGAGGAGTTTGGTCTACCTGATTTTCAGATTACGTCCATGCAAAATACAAAGCCAGGCAATCATTCGCGAAGGACAGACATTACTTAAGATTCCAAATAATGCTTTAATTTTGGAGAAACAAGGTTACTAAAAATCTGCTAACACAGACCTCTTTGAGATATCTCAGTCTTTTGGACTTGAAAAACAATAAATGTATTTCCAATGCACTTTTACATTATATATGGTTTGAATTACCTTTGCAGCATTTCTTGCAACTTCACAAGATATTTCACCACCGGACATTGATCCACCTTTTAAACAACAGCAATACCAGTAAAAGATTAATTTATGTCTTGTGTGGAATATACGTCAATCGATTTTGGTAAATCATTCTTTTATGGTAAAATTTGTCAAGATGAGAAAGGCAGTCTGACTGTGGTCTTATTCAATCCTTTGCTAGTACGGTGATTGTGTCTTTAAAATTCAACTTGTTGTCCCGTTTTATTCAGTTTCACCTCGGGGACAGATATTCGGACTCTCGAATGATTACCATACATCGGAGTATCCGGGACTTGAAGTGAATTACGATTTCACTGACTTATTTTTGTGAAAATTTACAATTCAAAATTTTACATCGATTTTAAATCAATACAGTGATGGCGGTTATCTTAAATTTCGAATTTACTTTTCCGCTCCATCAAAATTTGCAATATGATCCCTGATTGTTTTTCTTGATGAATTTGAAGAAAGGCTTTAGTCTTTCAACGTTGAGGCACGTACTACATCAATAAAAACTACCAAACGCCACTACATCTGTAGCTTTTAATTGGACGCCATATATCTTTTGAAACTTCGAGCACTCGTGGCAAAAGTGCGGTTGTATTGATGTGGAGAATATCTAACTCACATCCTGTCTAGTTAAGAAGATTCTACATCTTTTTCGAAGCTTTGGTATCTAAAATTTGAGCCAAAGGGCTGTTCATCATCCCACTGACTGTTACAACTCCGAGACTGGAGCTTTGCCATCCCAGCTGAGATAAGTAGCCTGAGCACTTTTACAGTTTGAATTCTATCCCTTGTACTAGCGATTAGTTTTATTGTTTTTAATAATAAATTTCGTTTTATACGGAAACTGCTGAGTTCATCTTTTGTTCGTTTTCTATCACGTAACGATATATATATATATATATATATATATATATATATATATATATATAATATATATATATATATATATATATATATATATATATATATATATATATATATTATCACATGAACTGGCCCGTATCTCCACCTGTGTGACGTACACCAGCACAGATAAGAAATCCATATTACCGCTGTTGTACGTCATCAACCGGAACTTTTTTCCTGCAATGGTACCGTTCGTACGTGCACGTCGCGACACAGACCGATTTGTCGTGATCGATGCCGTGCTCTCATGGCATTTTGACAAAAAGATGACCCGATAAATCCAGATACGGAAACATAGAAGGCATGCCCAACGAAATTTCGAGTCGCTAAAGCTTTACTATTCCCAAGAATCGAATGAGGATACCGTCGATCGTTTGGCTCAGTAATGTCACGGCTCCAGTCGCAAGGCTCAATGTGGATATCGTCGTACCTGGCAATCCCGGCCCGGTTGGCGATAAACCCGAAAGATAGACCTCAACGAAAGTTCAACTTAATCAATGAATACTGTATAAACTTCGGGAAAGCGACATAGAAGGCACAAATATCGACGAACAACGATAAATTTCCTTCATCACACAAATACCGACCCCGTAGTTTCTCGATCGGAATCAAGCCTAAGCTGTCGAATTGTAGCGTAAACTCTGCAGTGCAGCGCTGTAGAATCCGATGCATTTCGAAAGTTGACTCGGACAACACTCACAACAGAACAGAGTTCCCGTCAAGTAACAAAATTGGGAAGTACCTACGGGCGATATATGTGTTACAGCAAATATCAAAGTCCGTATGATGACGAAAACATTGACGACTGAGATGGCCACCGGCTGAGACCGGTGACGGCAGTGCCCACTACAAGCGTACACTGTGTGTGTCATCGATCTGAAACTTTTTGGGCTCGCCAAGGTCGTAAACTTGTGATATTTTAAAAGCCACATCATCTCTAAGAATGATAACTACTGTTTCGATCGTGCCGTTGCATTCGCTTTATAAATATAATTCTAAATATTCTAAATAACTCAAAATATAATCGTTATCCGTCGCCGCGCCAGCGCGGTGAAAGCTATGTCCGCCGATGGCAGACTTGCCTTGGCATCGCTCCAGCGCGAGACAATGATTGACACGCGCACGTGACAGAATCCGTATGTCTGATTGGTGGAGATACCATTCCATGTATCAAATTTTAGCTTAATCGGATTTATGAATGAAAGTATACCTGTAAACATTTGCACATCTCCTGGGTGACGGACCGCTTTACTCATTAAATGTAAGTAATCCGCGTAAATAAAACACAAAATCGCGATAAAAATCATGCAATTTGTTACAATAATTTTGATCCATCCACATCAAAGAAAAATAAGAAGACTGTTCATGTGATAAATATATAATCCCATGGAATTTTTCTCTGTTTGACGTCATCGTATACGAGTGTTTTTCGCGGAGCCGCACAACTTCTCGCCTTCGGCTCGAAGTTGTACGGCTCCGCGAAAAACACTCGTATACGATGACGTCAAACAGAGAAAAATGCCATGGGATTATATATTTATCACATGAACAGTTTTCTTATTTTTCTTTTGACGAAGATGGATCAAAATTATTGTAACAAATTGCATTAATTTCGTCGCGATTTGTGTTTTACTTACGCGGATTACTTTCATTTAAAGAGTAAAGCGGCCCGTCACCCAGGAGATACTTTCATTCATAAATCCCATCAAGCTGAAATTTGATACATCAAATGGTATCTCCACCAACCAGACATACGGATTCGGTCACGTGAACCTGTCAATCATTGTCTCGCGCTGTACCGATGCCAAGGCAAGTCGGCCATCGGTACGGTCGACATAACTTTCATCGTGCTAGCGACGGATAGCCATAGTATTCAGAGTTATTCAGAATATTTGCAAATAGATTTATGAAGTAAATGCAACGACACGATCGAAACAGTAATTCTCATTCTCAGAGATGCCGTGGCTTTTCAAAATATCACACAAGTTTACTATCTTGGCGAGCGCGAAAGATTCCGTTCGATGACACACAGAGTGTACCTCATTGCATGTTTACGCCCACAACGCTGCCGTCACCGGTCTCTGCCATGCCGGTGTCAACTCGTTAATCCCGATCTCGGTCGTCAATGTTTTCGTCTTAAGGATTTTGATGTTTACGGAAATTTTTGTATGATGAAGGAAATTTATCGTTGTTAGTCGAATGACTTTATGCTTGTGCCTGTATGTCGCTTTCCCGAAGATTATACTGTACTCCTTTATTCAGTTGAACTTCCGTTGAAGTGAAGATTTTAGGTTTATCGCCAACCGGGATCGCCAGGTACGACGTCCACATTGAGCCTTACGAGGCGACTCGACTGGATCGGCGGTATCCCCATTCGATTCTCGGGAACAGCTATAGTTTTAGCGACTCGAAATTTCGCTGGACATGCCTTCTATGTTTCCATGTGTGAATTTATCGCGTCACCTTTTTTGAAAAAGTGTCTTGAGAGCATGGCACATGGCATCGATCACGACAAATCGGTCTATGTTCACGTCGCGACCCGCATGAAGGGTACCATGCAAGAAAAAAGTTCCGGTTGATGACGTACAACAGGGGTAATTCGGATTTCTTATCCGTCCTGTTCTACGTCACACAGGTGGGAATTCGGGCCAGTTCATGTGATAATTATATATAATCCCATGGTATTTTTCTCTGTTTGACGTCATCGTATACGAGTGTTTTTCGCGGAGCCGTACAACTTCGAGCCGAAGGCGAGAAGTTGTGCGGCTCCGCGAAAAACACGAGTATACGATGACGTCAAACAGAGAAAAATACCATGGGATTATATATTTATCACATGAACAGTCTTCTTATTTTTCTTTTGACGTAGATGGATCAAAATTAACGTAACAAATTGCATGAATTTCGTCGCGATTTGTGTTTTACTTACGCGGATTACTTTCATTAAAAGAGTAAAGCGGCCCGTCACCCAGGAGATACTTTCATTCATAAATCCCATCAAGCTGAAATTTGCTACATGAAATGGTATCTCCACCAACCAGACATACGGATTCGGTCACGTGAACCTGTCAATCATTGTCTCGCGCTGTACCGATACCAAGGCAAGTCGGCCATCGGTACGGTGGACATAACTTTCATCGTGCTAGCGACGGATAGCCATAGTATTCAGAGTTATTCAGAATATTTACAAATATATTTATGAAGTAAATGCAACGACACGATCGAAACAGTAATTCTCATTCTTAGAGATTCCGTGGCTTTTCAAAATATCACACAAGTTTACGACCGTGGCGAGCGCGAAAGATTCCGTTCGATGACACACAGAGTGTACCTCATTGCATGTTTATGCCCACAACGCTGCCGTCACCGGTCTCTGCCATGCCGGTGTCAACTCGTTAATCCCGATCACGGTCGTCAATGTTTTCGTCTTAAGGACTTTGATGTTTGCAGTGACATATATCTCACCCGTAGATACATCCTAATTTTACTTGACGGAAACTCTGTTTTGAGTGTTGTCTGAGTCAACTTTCGAAGTACATCGGATTCCACAGCGCTGCAATGCATATACAGCTCAACAGTTGATGTCTTCGCTAGCGCTACAGCCTTACGCCGCGCTACAGGTTTGATTCCGAGCAAGAATTTACGGAATTGTTTGTATGATGAAGGAAATTTATCGTTGTTAGTCGAATGACTTTATGCTTGTGCCTGTATGTCGCTTTCCCGAAGATTATACTGTACTCATTTATTCAGTTGAACTTCCGTTGAGGTGAAGATTTCAGGTTTATCGCCAACCGGGATCGCCCCAGGTACGACGTCCACATTGAGCCTTACGAGGCGACTCGACTGGATTGGCGGTACATCCCCATTCGATTCTCGGGAACAGCTATAGTTTTAGCGACTCGAAATTTCGCTGGACATGCCTTCTATGTTTCCATGTGTGGATTTATCGGGTCACCTTTTTTGAAAAAGTGTCATGAGAGCATGGCATTGATCACGACAAATCGGTCTATGTTCACGTCGCGACCCGCATGTAAGAACGGTACCATGCAAGAAAAAAGTTCCGGTTGATGACGTACAACAGGGGTAATTCGGATTTCTTATCCGTCCTGTTCTACGTCACACAGGTGGGAATTCGGGCCAGTTCATGTGATAAATATATTTGCATGAATTTGCGGTCCCATGCCAAGCGCCAGTAGCATATTTTAAGGCCTTGTTGTCTGAAAAGGGTCAACAAAACATAGCTCAACTTCTGTAAGGCGAAAGCATTACAGAGTTTTTGTCCGACAGTAAAACCGTATACAGAAACAAAGCCTGTGGTTAAAAATAAGCTCACGCGGACAAGTACAATGAAACATACACTGATTTTCTTAATTTCGTTCATGCTTTCCTCTGACTAATTTTTCTGTGATTTTTTTTCCTTCTGAGTCGACCAGTAGAATCGAAAGCCATCTCGTCGATCGACACCCGTGACACACTTGTCCAATGTTTTCTTCGATACCTCTGATGTCCGACGTTCTCTTCGACAAGCTTGTCCTTTCTCTCGATACCTCGACACACTTGTCCGACAACCTCTCAAATGGGTTATTTCGAAATGCGGACCTGTGACCTATTATTTCATTTTTGTACTGAAATGAACTGACTTCGCATCAATGTTTGTCAGCTAAAATATATTTTTTTCATGATTGTTTCGAGAGTTTCCCGACGCAATGGTCAGCTAGACGGCGATTTCTGATAACAGATTCGACTGATAGCCTTTGATTGACACGTTTCATACGAAAAAACTACCGTTTGGCTCATCTCATGTATTAACCATCTACTCGCTAGATTTGAAACATCTTAAAGACTTCATCTAAAGGAAAAGCGTACCCGTTTCACACGATTTACATTTGTTGCATCATTTTTCATTCGCTGGCTTTTCTGCATTTTGGAAGAAAGTTATCTTTCGATCATATTTTTCACTTGAAGTTCTGACGTCGCCATGGTTGGACGAATTCCAATCGCTCTCTTTTGATGTCAAAGGAAAGTTTCAAAAACGGTGATTTTCAAAATTTTTTTCCGGACATTCGAGGAAGCCATTAGGCCCATTACGCCACAGCCATGATCTGGGCCTGACCTAAACTTTGACAACTCCGTTTTGTCTTGCTCTGGTACTTTCTCCCATGTATTGATAACAAACAGCTATTTGTTTTACCTTATGAGACATGTAACGATTTTTTTCCAGTGGTGCTTCACTTCAGTTGGATCGAGTAGATTTAGGCTGAAATAGTTTCAGTTGGGCCAACTTCTGTACCGGGCGGCCCCCGTAGTCCCCGGGTATGTACAGGGAGTATTAAATGGTACCGATGTCATGAGGAGTTACCTAGTCAGTAGCGTTTGTTGTATTGTTATCGGAGTGCACGCTCGTAGTTATAATATAACAACAGTATGCTTGTTTTCAAGCTCTGATTGTCGCAGTTCCATGCTTTGACAATATCGTATGTCATTTTATCGAGTTCGGGGACCCGCTAACATATGTTTATATGCGGTGCATTAATCATTGTAATAGAATGCAACAGTATCCATAATGGATATAAAGGTGTATTTTCTATACCTGCACTTCTTACACCCCAGCGGATCTGCAATGCATTATGGTTAGGGAATCCAGCAATATCCATAGAGGATTACGAGATGTATTCCCATAATCAACTTCTAAGAATGATTAAATAGATACTAATAGAATCCAAAGTGTACTCAACCACTTTATTCTCTAAACTGGATAGCAATGGATTCCCTTATGGATTCCGCTGTATACTGGTAGAATCCACCGAACTATATTCTAGTGGATTTTGATAGATACATTCGGCACAGTGCAAAGACGTGAGCAATACACCGACCTGCATGCATAACTATCACTAGATCGACGTGTTCTGTCCTCACATGTTTATCTTAAAGTAGGGACTTGTGTACATCTAATAGAGCTACGTGACTTTTGTTTTTGATTTCGTCTACAATATTATATGTTGTTAGGCGCACTTAAAACCAAAGCCAAGGGACTCCGAAACCTCATAAACCTGAACTAGGCAATTTTTTCGACTACCAATCTTTCTACGCCATTCACAACTTTGTTTCTGTTAGTTCTTTACTAAATTATCCCAAGAATCTGCTAAAATGTGACTTACCAAGTTTTTCATGCCTCTCGAAACAAACTGGCTCAAGCCCTCCCTCTTCAAGACAGCTTTTGATTGAGACGAGACCAGCGGCTCCAGCGCCGACAATTGCAACACGCCTCTTCGTCGCCATGCTTGTTAACTTATGTGATCCCTTTTGTAATGCTGCAATTGTGGACCGGTCACCCTAACTTGTGATATTTTATTCATCGTGGCCATAGGAAAATAAAGGACAAGTCAGTTTCACCTCCATGGGATTCAGGGGTTGGTTCAGATTGCATTTGATGCGCGGCAAAACGTGGCCTGTTCAAAACATTAAAGACGCAATAAGGGTGATCCTTAATCCCGTGCCCAAAAGACCATAGATCGGGATTAACTAAGGTGTAGTTTATGCCCCTTTGAAGCTCAACAGACAAAGGAATTTCTTGCTGATGTTAGCTTCCAAGTTTGTAAAGAACGGGAGAAAGTGGGTTGAAAAACAGGAAACGTGATATCATTCCTCCCCTTTCAGTAAAAATTCTCTTTTTAGTAAATTCTGAATGCTGTGGCCAAATGTGACACTTTTGGTGATGATGTGCAGTAGCATTTAAAATTTCATACACCAAAAATTCTCACAAAAGAAAACAAAGATGACGACGGTACATTTGTGATTTTTACGTATCTTTTCCTCTCTTTGCTTGGGATAGTGAATACTTATTCAAATTACGGTATGCGTATTAAGGTCGGATTATTGCATTTGCTTTATTTTTATCCCTTTTCTTTATAAATTACACTGATAATTTTAACTACTTTCGTTTTCCTAAATGCTCATGGTAGACACTCCTCATTTCGATGGCTCAGGAACCAGCCAGCAAATGGTGTGTGTTTGCAGGAAGCTCTTATTTTCTCCGCTTTCGAACAAAAATGGCAAAATGAGAAGGTGAATAAGTTCAGTCATGTCAACAGGATTGGAACTAATTTGTGATAATTGGATGGTGAAGAATGCCGATTCAATCAACGAATGTAATCTCATCTGTTTTTCTTTTTTACATTACACACTTGCTTTGATGAGTAATTTGTATTATTGCAACGTTCCGCTAAAGGGCACCTAACACTTTTGAGAAATTTGAAAAATATAAATATCCAATTATCCCAAATTAGTTCTAATCGTGTTTGTCGTACTGAAACCAGTAAAAGCCGAGGTGTTTCAATGCTTCAAAAAAGATCTATATTGCGCTTTTGAAATTCACCCAAACTGTAACAACACAACGACACATTTACTTTTATATCAAAAGGACGTCAAGTCACTGAGTCTTTTACATTTTGAATATTTATGCTGCAAACGACAAGAATAAACCAGCTTTGTATTGTGGCAAACTTTATCACGAAGAGTTTTAATATTGATTTTAAAGACGATGTTTTGATAGGCAGTAATTTCAATAAACAAAATTGACATGGTAACGAACGGAGTTTGATGAAAGAGTGACTCAGAAAGGTGTTTTTCGCATAAGGCACATCGTTCATGTAAATTTTAAGTGAGATATTGTTTTACAAGCGTGTGTGACACAGCCTGATTGGATCTGTATCTACAATGTATCTACAATGTTAAGAAAAAATTAGGCTGTGATTCCAAGCTTTCTCAAAAAAAAAGGTTTTGTCCCTTAAAAGGGTAAAATGTCTGTTGCTCAATGTCTCAGTTTCCGGTACACTTTAATTTCTTGAGTATATTGTATCATGTACGCACAGTAGAGCAGAAAAAACAGGGAATGAAAATTTCGCTGTTTTGTACGAATCTCAAAAAAAAACTGAATAAGTGTTTCTTAAGTATAGGATAAAGCCCGAGTACGAGGGCTCTTCTGGTATATAAAGTCCAACCCAACGATAAAATGTCGAGGCCGCAGGCCGAGACATTTTCTCGTAGGGTTGGACTTTATATACCAGAAGAGCCCGAGTACGAAGGTTTTATCCGACTTAAAAACTATCGCCCTAACTGATATATTTTCGTTTTCAATGTGTTTACGTAAACCGTCCCCTTTGTCGATGTAACATGTTTAGGATATGAATGAAAACTTTTATTTGTGAAATAGCCTTCCAATGTAATGGAACATCCCATAAATGCCCTGGGGCACATTATATAAATGCCCTAGGGCACAGCAGATTTTGTGTTGCAGCTGGTTTCCGCTGTGTTATCAAATTTGAATATCAAAACGTACCGGATGTCTACATAATATGACATGTTTACTTTTGATTGGACAGTACTTTACTACGGCGCTGTCATTCGTTTCTGGAATTTGGTGACCAAGGCTTTACGAGTATATAAAACACCCTGAATTGAGCACTCTGATTGGTCAATCAACAGTAGATAGTTTTTAAGTGTGCATATCGCAGTTCAAATGTGACAAAAAAAGAGAAAAGATATTTCATCAACATTCAGACTAATTCAAATTTCAGCTGTGTCGGCATAGTCCCACTCAGGCGCACAATGATCTGCTGTCCCATGAATGACCTCCTTATATGCGCTTATTCATTTTGAACCAGGTGATATAGATTGAATTTAAACATTAATCAGATTGTTTCATATGTGCGTTTCGTTATTGCATAGGGTAGAGGCCTTAATGAAACATTACATTATATTAAATACAGCCTCGTCATTCATACCCTCGTTACTGAAGACCACTGCTTGATTAATTTCGTGCGCCACAATTTCGTCTTTGTCCAATCTGGCTAAGACAGCAATACGGGCATAGACATAGCTCTAGTACAATAAATCATTTTCCCACAGGCAACCTAAGCAAACACCTATTGCTATCATGACCCGGTTATTCTAAGCTGTACTAGTATGTGACTAGTCTAGTGCTGAGGGGACGATCGCTTGAGGGCGTTCACTTGAGCGCCTAGTGAGAAATTCAATATGCATTTTTACTTAGCGAGTCGTGGCTATTAAGTCCTTCAGTTCAACCACGAAATTCTTTCCGTGATAATCGCATGCAAGCAATGCAAATGATGAAGAGAAAATACCCTTACGGTCCATTTCAGTTATGTAGATGTTATCGTAACAACAATATAATGGCAACGACTTGTTTTATAAAAAGCAAACAAAAATTATCAAGTGGGATATTAATGTCGTCGTGAAATTCGACCTGTTTAATAAATAAGAACTCTCGGCTTTGAGAATTACTTTTTAGAACGAACGGCATATGCCAACCAAGGACAATAAAAAGGCGAATCCAAAGTATTTCTCGAAAAAATGACAGGAGTGGCAACAGGCAAACCACTTGCGAGTGATATGGAATAAACTTAAGATGTTATCATGAGGAGATTTGACCTTGACCTCATTATATCGTTACTGTCATTATAAGAGTCAAGCCTAGGCGGTGGCGCAATGCAGGGCGGATATCATTTTGATGTCTTTTCTTTTCAAAATGATGGGCTTATCAAATTATTGGTTGCATGCAGAGCATTTTGAGACGGCATCAGGAACCATACTAAAACTTTTGAAACCTCTATAAGCTTATTTGCTTGTAATGAGCCTGCAGTGTGTTTCCAGAGATTTCTCAACATAAATGAGGTAATTTCCCCCGCGCTTTCTCAATAAAAAGGTACCAAATTGAAGTGTTTTATGGCAATAGTACATCTTATGACGTATAAGACAATCATCAGTCTATTCAAAAGTGAATCAAGCTCTTTTTACTTTTTCTGCCAATGTGTTGGTGTAAATCATGAAGGCCGCCATAAAACTTTGCTGTGGTAGCTATCCATGATTTTTTTCAGGAGAGCTGTTGTTCTTTTCGTAATTTTATTTTGGCATAAATTTGGCATAACTTTCTAACAGTCTCGAAATATCTGGCGTTAAGATTCCAGAACAAGCTCACTGGCATTGAGTCTTGTCCTATCCACAGCTGTATCGAAATACTCTGTGATTGAACGATTATCAAAATTATGAGCAGGCCACACATTACAGGGAAAAAAACGTCCTTTAAAACCACTTTTTGACAGGCTAAAGAATGAAAAATGATTAGGTTGTATATATACTGATCTGCTTGTATATTTTCTGTTTATTCTGTTGGTAATTTTGATACAACGTTTCGTCCGCAAAAGAAGAACTTCATCAGGTTGATGGAAAGTGGCCACTTTCCATCTGCGCCACACATAAACGACATCTTCAACCTGATGAAGTCCTACTTTTAGGACGAAACGTTGTATCAAAATTACCAACAGAATAAACAGAAAATATACAAGCAGATCAGTAGACGTGTGCAATTTTATTCATCTACTATTACCAAACCACGCTACGAACAACACTGGGAGCTATCTGTACATCTCAAGTATACGTATATATATATATATATATATATATATATATATATATATATATATATATATATATATATATAATATATATATATATATATATACTGGTTCGGGCTCACTCTTGGTTTACGCCTTGACCCCATTGAGTTCATTGGAGCATGCATTCTGGTTTTTACTGGGTGTATAAATGTCAACAGTAACTTTATCGTTTCCAAGCCTTATTCATGCATTGAATCATTGTCGAAATTGCCAAGCCAGGCACTGCACTCTTTCTCGTTAACTTCGGATCATGTGAAACATGCCTTGTCTCGGTTCAGAATCTATCCAAGAGGGATCCTATCTATATGCTCATGGCATCACATGACAAACTGAAATGAACACGTTTTGAGGTAACTGGACAGATTTTCTGCACACACACACACATACACACAGATACGTCTTCAGATACATTGAGTCTGATAAAGCTGCTGTGTGCAGCAAATTGATATTTTTTAAAAGAAACCGATATTTTTTTAAAGAAACAAAGTAACACAACAGGCTTCGCCGTTAATTGATCACATAGATATGGAAACTAATCAATGCAAATTATAATTATCATTTTAATATATACAACAATAAATACAACAATAAAAATTGTTATATGAAACAAGATAAGAAAAATACTGTAACATTACATAAAAAATGGTGGATTGTTAAAATGTACAAGTACATAGTACTCCTCTTCAACTTTGAATTTAGTAACAGACATAATTTGTCAAAAACATATCTGCTTTAGTATTCCAAGGGAAGGGATTGATAACACCGATGGAAATAAGTTTTTAATATTTTTGTGGAATTCTCGGCAAGTGTTTTTCGGTGATTTTAAGTGTTGTTTGCAGCGGGGTCTTCCTATTTTCTTTGCACTTGATAATTTGCCTAATAAATATACAAAAGCAAATCACATCAAACTAAGGTACGATTTATCGATACATGAAGCTGGAATTGAGAAACTATAGATGTGAAGGCATGCGGCCACAAGGATTCCCAAGAATATATTTTAATTTGTCAAGTACATTGATATAATAGAGACACGTAAAGTGATTCAAACAAACAGTGTCTTATATTCTGACAATGTCAGGAAAAAATATTTCACTTAAAAATAAGTCAAGCTGTCAGTCATTTATTGGTCACTTAATATTTACTGAAATTCAAACCACTTTCGTTTATGGTTCGATCACGGTCACTGTGGTTCTAAGGCGACGGCTGCTGTGATATATTCATCAGAAATATACGAAGCTGGGGCACAATGGCCGCTCCAAGCACTTAAGTTCGGAGACGGATTTATCTAACAAAAAGTCACAACTTACAATAAACCAGCAACAATGCATAGCTAACAATACATCTCCGAAATCAAACCTGCTATTGCATTTGCGTCAAAAACAACCTGCTCTGCATATTCAGTTGCGATTTGCAACGGGACCAGCACGTTCAAACCCGCCTTTCAACATTGAATAACCACTTTCTAGCAACAGCAGCGGATGATTTGAACTTATCAGCTCTGTGATGGAAGCCTATCGTTGAAATACACATACTGCGAGCTTCGAAAGTAAGATAAAATGAAAACCAGATAAGAACTGAACATGCTCACGTGTTTTACAACAGGTTCATTAATAGTAGTGCGCTTCACAGAACAATAAGATATATGTTATCACTGTAAGAAGCAGGTTTTTTCAACATTGCACAGTACTCTCAGATTTTAATCACTAATTACAAAACTTTATTTAATATGCAAATGAGCTGTTAATTAACTTGACACTGCTCAATGCTTCATGGGACAATTAGATATCCATCAGATCAACATTTGTAGCATGTTTCATTTAATTTAATGCTGTAATTTTAGAGTAATGTCACTAATTACAAAGTTCATTAAATATGCAAATAATCCCTAAATTAACTTGACACTATTCAATGATTCATAGCACAATTGAATATTTATCAAATCAATATCTGTAGCACGTTTCACAAAATTTGGTGCCGTAATTTCAGAGTTACATACCTAATTACAAAGTTTATTAAATATGCAAATGAATCCTTAATTAACTTTACACTATTAAATGCTTTACAACACAGTTAGATATCTGTCAAATCAGTATATGCAGCAGTTTTCATTACATTTGATGCAGTTATTTCGGAGTTATATGACTAATTATAAAACTTCATGAAATATGCAAATGAGCTAATTATTACCTTGACACTGTTCAATGCTTCTCAGTACAATTGGATATTTATCAGATCAACATCTGTAGCAAGTTTCATCAAAATTAACGCTGTAATTTTGGAGTAATATCACTAATTACAAAGTTCATTAAATATGCAAATAAACCCTTAATTAACTTCACACAAGTAAATGCTCTACACCACAATTAGATATCTGTCGGATCAGTATCTGCAGCAGATTTCATTACATTTGGTGCAGTTATTTTGGAGTTATATCACTAATTACAAAACTTCATAAAATATGCAAATGACCTATTTGTTAACTTGACACTGCCAAATGTTTCTCAGTACAATTAGATATTTATCAAAACAATATCTGTACCCAATTTCAAAGACTTAAGTGCCGTAATTTCAGAGTTATATACCTAATTACAAATTTCATTAATATGCAAATGAACCCCTAATTAATTTCACACATCTTAATGCTTTACACTACGGTTAGATATCAGTCGGACCAGTATCTGCAGCAGATTTCATCACATTTGGTCAAGTTATATTGGAGTTATATGACTAATTACAAAACTTCATAAGATATGCAAATGACCTATTTGTTAACTTGACACTGCTAAGTATAATTAGATATATATCCGATCAATATTTGTTGCAAGTATAATAAAGTTTGGTGCAGTAATTTCAGAGTTATCTCACTAATAACAAAAGTTCATTAAATATGCAAATGAGAAGGTAATTGACATGACACTCACAGTACCATCATAATGTTCTGAGATTGTCATCTGTGAAAAGTTTCATGAAATTTTGTGCAGTATTTCTTGATATATGTCTACTCTGTCATTACCGTCTCCATAGGGAAACCATTGTACGGAAAAAAACGATATTGCATAACTTCATTAATATGCAAGCCACACTAACCAAAATCTAATCAGTTCTTGCAAGTAGCATATGGTACCTGTGTACCACATCTGACTTGAATCCGTTCAGGCGTTTTTGAGTTATCGTGTAAACAGACAGACAGACACACACACACACACACACACACACACACGGACAGACAGACAGACATCGCTATGACAATAGCCCACGTGTTTACACACGTGAGCTAATATTGACTTTAAGGAGAAAATTTTCTCAGGCGTTGTATTGGTTTCATATCTAGCCTACGAGCGTTCCGTGCTCCGTACAAGCTTGCACACTAAAAATAAACAATAAGGGGAAAGTCTGATAACAGTCTCTGGCATGGCAGTCTATGGTAACGTTTTTAAAGCAATCTGGTGTTTTAGTAGGCAGTGAAAAATTGCGATCCACGGCCAAAAAACCGGCCTTCGCTTTATAGGCATTCTGTCCAGTCCCAGTTCCATTCTGTCCAGTCCCTTGCACAACTCATTTGGACTTTTCATTCTACATAAACTAAACAATGTAACAGATGTGAACTGAATGTCCTCACGTGTTTTACAACATGTCTGACAGGTCCATTAATAGTGGAGCGCTTCACAGAACATTCAGATATCTGTGATGTCATTATATGTAGCAGGTTTCATCAACTTTCGCACAGTACTCTAAGTGTAAAATCACTGATTACAAAACTTTATTTAATATGCAAATGAGCTGTTTATTAACTTAACATTGCTCAGTGCTTCATTGGACAATTAGATATCTATCAGCTCAACGTATGTAGCACGCTTCATCAAATGTAATACTGTAATTTTGGAGTAATTTACTAATTACAAAATTCATTAAATTTGCGAATGAACCCTCAATTAGCTTGAAAATGCTCACTGTTCCATATTACAATTAGATATTTATCAGATTAATAACTGTAGCAGGTTTCAAAAAAAATTTTTGATGTAATTTCAGAGTAATATACCTAATTGCAAAGTTCATTATAAATATGTAAATGTACCATTAATTAACTTATCACAACTGAATGCTTAACACCACAGTCAGATTTCTGCTTGATCAGTATCTGCAGCAGAATTCATCAAATTTAGTGCATTTATTTCGGAGTTATATTGCTAATTACAAATCTTCATAAAATATGCAAATGAGCTACTTATCAATTCTAAGTGTCTATATATATATATATATATATATATATATATATATATATATATATATATATATATATATATATATATATATCAGATCAATATTTGTTGTATGTATCATCACATTTCGTGCAGGAATTTCAGAGTTATGTCACTAATTACAAAAGTTCATTAAATATGCCAATGCGCAAATATTTGACATGACACTCACAGTATCATCCTATTGTTTTGAGACTGTCATCTGTGAAAAGTTTCATGAAATTTTGTGCACTAGTTCTTGATAAAGAACTAGTGCATAAAGAAAGTCGATTAACAAAAAACACTCTTTATATGCTGAGGTTATTAAATCAGGTCATGAAATGAGCAAAGTCTCAAAGTATAAACGTTATAGAAATGCACTGACAACAGTTTTAAGGTTTGCAAAAGAGATTACTACGCTACTCTTTTCAGGGAAAATCATGGAAATTCAAAAGCAACTTGGAATACCATCAATGAAGTGCTTGGCTCTCGTAACAGAAAGCCATGTACTTGTTTGCCTGACCAGCTCATTGTAAATGCAGATGAGGGTACTCCGTTAACTTACAATAACCCTCAAGATATTGTAGATGGTTTTAACAAGTTTTTACGGGTATTGGTCCAAGCTTGGCAAGTAAAATTTGTAGCTCTAGTTCTTCATATGAGGAGTTTCTGTCACACCCTTAAATCAGTCTTTTTTTCTATTTCCTACATGTGAAGCTGAAATTGTTAGTCAACTGAACAGGCTTGACATGAAAAAAGCTGTTGGTTATGACAATGTGTCTGCAAAACTGTTAGTCAATGCTGCAGAACACATTTCTGGACCTCTTTGTTATATTTTCAATCTATCTTTTACAAGTTGTCGATTCCCAAATGCCCTAAAAGTAGCCCGAGTAGTTCCAATTTTTAAGAAAGGGTCAAGAGACATTCCTGGAAATTATCGACCTATCTCTGTGCTACCACTTCTTAGCAAATCTTGGAGAGGATTGTAAATAATCGATTAGTTACGTTTTTAATAAGTATAACCTCCTCTACAAACATCAGTATGGATTTCGAGAGAAACACAGTGCAAAACTGTCATTAATTAATTTAGTGAACAATTTGACGCAACAAATTGACAAGGGAAATACTACAATAGGAATTTTTCTAGACTTCGCCAAAGCGTTTGACACCATTGACCACTCTATTCTTTTATCAAAGCTCCATAATTATGGTGTCAGAGGAAACCCCATTCGTTGGTTTACTGATTATTTAAATCAGCGATTCCAATATGTTTCAGCAGATGGTATTAGTTCTATGAAATTGCCAGTTACGTGTGGAGTGCCTCAGGGATCAATACTTGGACCGACCCTGTTTTGATTTACATAAATGACCTACCTAATTCATCTGACTACTTTGATTTCCGATTGTTTGCAGATGATTCGAATCTTTTCCACACATACTCGAGTGATACGAAATGTATAGACCTTTCACTAGTAGAAAACCAGTTGAGAGATGTAACCTATTGGTGTGATGCAAACAAGCTCACTATAAATATTAAGAAAACCACCTATGTATTTTTTCACCAAAACGTAAATCTATGTATTTACATGGTAATATTTGTGTTAAAAGTGTGCCTTTAATTCAGTCTGATCAAGCGTCATTGTTGGTGTAAATATAGATGAGAACCTAGCTTGGAAACAACATATTACTAGAGTCAACGCACTAATTAGAATGAAGGCAGGAATTCTTTTTAGAATAAGAAATTTTGTACCACAAAATGTATTAGTATTACTTTATAAATCATTTATACAACCATACATTACATATGGTTTAGAAGTATGGGGAAATACGTATTCATCCTATTTAAATTCCATTCTTATCACGCAGAAAATGTGTATGCGAACAACAATAACTTTTTCCGGATTAAGAACGCCGTCATTACCTTTATTTTTTAAATTACGCATCTTAGATGTTTATAAGCTTTACAAGCTGCTTGTTGGTAATTTTGTATTTGATTTATATCAGCAAAATGTACCACATCCCATGATAGACTATTTCCAAGTTGTGGATCATTGTTATGACACCCGTCAAAAAGTAGGGATGAATTTAACATTGCCGAAAATGTACACATGTAAAGGTCAATCGGCAATTTCGTATACGGGTGCTCAATTATGGAACTCGTTACCTAATGTAATTAAAGTTCATACTTCCAGGCATAGCTTTACAAAAGCACTGAGAGAGTATCTGTTACAGGAATACCTACAGTGAACTAGTTAAATCATAATAGTCGTCACATCATTGTGTAAGATTTTCAGGAATACCTCGCTCTGATATCGAACTTGTATCATATAAATATAAAATAATGTTTGTAGAACTCTTTGTATAACAGCGTACGTGTTAACCCAACTAATTTAAATTTTGTAAATGGGCCAGGCTCGACTAGCGAACAGCTATATTTTCTGGCTCCACATTACCACTGAAATGTAAATTTTGTATTTGCTTGTTATGACTTGTGAAGTGTACTACTACTTTTCATGGTAATAACCAAACCAAATGTTGACACTGTCTTTACTGTCTCCATAGGGAAACCATTATATTAAAAAAGTGATATTGCATAACTTCATTTACATGCAAGCCACACTAACCAAAATCTAAACAGTTCTTGCAAGTAGCATATCGTACCTGTCTTTCAAATCTGACTCGAATCTGTTCAGGCGTTTTTGAGTTATCGTGTAAACAGACAGACGGACAGACACACACACATACTGACAGACAGACAGACAGACATCGCTATGACATTAGCTCACGTGTGTGAACACGTGAGCTAAAAATGTGACCCTCCGCTAGGGCAAGTTTGTAAAACGCGACCCTCTTTAAATTCCTCCTTAATTGATGGATAACAGCACCTTTCTGAACAGTTGCAGCAAACAATGAAACCGGACTGACAGCTACTTGATGTTTCATTTCAAAGTTATATAATCCAATAATCTGAATTTGAATGGTGAACTAGCATTTTACATCCACCAACATTAAATTGTGTTAGCATGACATTATATACAGTACACTGTATGAATCTCTTTACAACATTGCTAATATGATTTTTTTCTAAATGAACAGAGGACTAATATATTTTTTATTGTTAGGGGAGTCATACATTGTTTAGCTTAAGCGTTGGGAAATATATTTCATCAGTAGTTGATGGGCAGACGGTCATTTATTTCGGGCCAGCATCTTTTAAAATCCCACGGTGGTAATTTACGTCCAGTCCGTAATTGTATGATTTGCTTCATGGTGCAGCAACACTGCGCCATATACAAGCTAGTGAACTAGGCCTGTATAGCCATTAGCGAATTGGAACATCTCACGATCAGTTTTCCTGACACAGCAGGGAGTCAGTCCGCTGAATTTCCTCTTGCAGGGCAAAAACTTATCGCGACGTGAATTCAAAGCCGGTCACGTCCGAGTGTCTAGAATATTGTAGTGACCCTGAAGGAATCATGTAAAACCCTCTCGGTATCGCAACAACAGCTAACAATTTATACGAAACCTCCCTTGCACTGAAGAAATTCCTTTCGTTTTACCTTGCTATGTATTGTATTAATAAAGTATTGTCAACGTTTGTATTATTCTGATCAGAAATGGAAATTTAAGATATTAAAAATATTATATTCCAAAACACTTCTGCAAATAATGTTATTTTAATGGTGCTAATGACAGGGGTACAATACGGCGATGAGCTCTTCCAATTTACAAAACAAAGGCGGATTTGAAATCTGCAGATGTATTAAAGTTGCGATGAAATTCACCTGACACTTGTGAACATGATATCAATAAACATAATATCAACCAACAATATTGCTGCTTTGATAATTGTAACCTGCCTTGTTTTCAATATATTTATATTTCCCTGTATTCAGATCGAGTGTGACGTCAGCGAAGACGAGAGTCTCCCCAACATATCGGCAATATCCCTTCGAACGCGTATGCGAAGTGATCTGAATTAACAGCTGAATGAACAGTATGTCGTATAAGAGAACTCCAAGGTCAAATATTTACGGCACTCAACGACAGAAAAAAATGTACAATATAATCCAGCAATGACAAAGTAACTAGCATTTTCACGCTAGCATCTATACCAATATATCGTACTCACTGAGAGCCCTTCGGGTTCTTAAATATTTAAGTGTAGAAATCTTGTGCAGAGAATGTCTATAAGAAAGGGATCAATTGTTCGAATGGTCTGAAATTGATATAAAGGAGTGTGTGCCAAAACGGAAAGGGCCACCGTCGATCGTTTTATTTTAAAGGCTCAGTAACGTCGCGGCTCCAGTCGAGTCGTAAGGCTCAATGTCGACGTCGTACCTGGCGATCCCGTTTGGCGATAAACCCGAAATCTAAACCTCAACGTGAGTTGAATAATTGAGTACCGTATAATCTCCGGGAAAGCTACATACGAGGAACAAGCATAAAGTCATTCGAATACAACGATAAATTCCCTTCATTACACTAAAAGTTCCGTAAATTCTCGCTCGGAATCAAACCTGGAGCGTAAAGGCTGTAGCGAAGACATGTCGATCTGTAGTCTTAACTCTCCAGTGCAGCTCTTGAATCCGATATATTCAAAAGTTGACTCAGACATAGACAACACTCACAACAGTACAGAGTTTCCGTCAAATAACAAAATTAGGATGTGTTTATGTATCTATCAGCAAATATCAAAGTCCATAAGACGAAAACATTGACGACCGAGATAGGGATTGACGATTTGACACAAGCGGAGACAGTTAATTTCAGCGTTGTGGCCACAAACATGCAACGAGGTATTATGTCTGTCATCGAACGGAATCTTTTGCGCTTGCCAAGGTCGTAATCATGTGTGATATTTTCAAAAGCTTCTGGATATCTAAGAATGAGAATTACTGTTTCAATCGTGTCGTTGCATAAAATATATTTGTAAATATTCTAAATAACTCTGAACACTATGGCTATCCGTCGCTAGCGCGGAGAAAAGTATGTCCGCCGATGGCCAACATCCTTTGGCATAAGTACAGCGCAAGACAATGATTGACTCGTTCTCGTGATAGAATCCGCATGTCTGATTAGTGGAGATACCATTCGATATATCAAAATTTCAACTTGATGGGATTTATGAATGAAAGTATCTCCTGGGTGACGAGCCGCTTTATCCGCTTAAGTAAAACACAAATCGCGACGAAATTCATGAAATGTGTTACAATAATTTTGATCCGTCTCCGTCAAAAGAAAAATAAGAAGACTGTTCATGTGATAAATATATAATTCCATTGTATTTTTCTCTTTTTGACGTCCTATTATACGAGTGTTTTTCACGAAGCCCTACAACTTCGAGCCGAAGGCGAGAACCGCGGCTCGGGTGTGGCGGCGTCGACCAATGAAAAGTGAAAGCTGATGCGTCATTACAGTGATATCAATGTTATATAACTCCGCAGGGTCGAGTTGAAGCTTTGACAGACAAGTAGTACGCACGACTATCGTCGATTCGCTCAATGAATCATGCAAGTGAAAGATAGAACATATGTAACAATAACAGAACCCCATGGCCTGTGAGTGCAAGCGAGCCGTACTAGCGGTATTTGCACGAGTGCTGCGGTGTATTCGGCGGCAGTCCTTTCATGAGCGAAGCGCTCTTGCACTAACAGGTCATGGGGTTCTGTCATACAGTGCCCTTAACTGTAGAATGTTGAATTCACTATCTCTTAAAAACAGATTTTCAACCGTCATCCGTCTTTCCATTTCTAATTATTATACATTAAACTTGTGTATACTGACACATTCGTTATCCATATTACAAACCGACGGATCATTTGCTCAATTACAACACTTTAGAATTGAAAATCGAACGCGTCATTCAATTTTCAGGTTTGAATGATGAGTAGCCCTTAAGGCAAAATATTGAGTTTTCCACCGCATTTATAATTCTGTCCCTAGCACCAGGCCATGCGCCTGGACCCTGTAGACGATACCAGTAAGGTACTAACGGTCCATACTCGTAGGCAACTGCCAGTTTTGGGTCAGACACGAGCAGACGCCAAAATGAAGGATTGACACCAAGTATCTCGGCTATTTCGTCCATGTGACGTTGGCCTGGAACCTGTCAGAAACAAGAGAAATATGGCACACTATAACAACGTAGGTCATTTTTGTCACTTCAAAATGACTTTATAGTTTGCAGGAATTAATCCAGGTATTTGATTTGACAGTCTGCTTCAGGAGACCAGGAAAATCTTTCCGTACCAATGAACAGCAAAGCCGAACCTTAATTGTCAATCAAACATTTTGCATTTTGTGGTACTGAAAGGCAGAATTTGATAAAACATGACATGACAAACACCACTACTTAGGGTCTTTCTTTTAGTGTAAAAAAGAATACCCATTATCGCGTTACATCCACAACTCATAACATTATTTTTTATGTTTACAAACAACGGAAAGAAAAAAAGTTAAGTTACCTGTAGCGTTAAATGCTACTACATTCAGAAAGTATTTTCCTGTAAAGTACAAAGTATAACTCAGGTGGCCGGTGGGGGTGATACACGCTTAAATAAAGCTCATTTAATTCGATACAAGCTTAAAGAGATAGGAATGATGGTCTTGATACATAAGCTTGCGTATACTTATTTCTTAACATGAAAACGAAAAGGCTCAATGATGCTTAGTATACAAATAAAAGAAAATAAACCCCTCTCCTTCTAAACAACGATTCAACCCCTGAAAGAAAAACGATTGGGCGGTTTATTATAACATTAAGCAAACTACTCCAAACTGAAAAACAAAACGCTTGGACACAATGATGCGAAGTAATCCAGCGCTTCATACAAAAACGGCCTTTTAAACCAAGGGAATAGACAGAACTAACAGAGGGAAAGGCCGGTTTTTTTAAATGACGCTGCGCGTAAGTAACTCTTCAGAAAGGTCTTGCAAGAAAAAGAGTGACCCTCCTCCTGCCATATATAGCTAGCTGTCAATTGTACGTTTTATTGTAAAATTCGTAAATGAATGGACGCACTTCGACCACTCTGTAGAAAGTAGGGCGACCTGTTTTGATATATATATATATATATATATATATATATATATATATATATATATATATATATATATATATATATATATATATATATATATATTTAAAAACTATCTACTGTTGATTGACCAATCAGAGTGCTCAATTCAGGGTGTTTTATTTACTCGTAAAGCCTTAGTCACCTAATTCCAGAAACGAATGACAGCGCCGTAGTAAAGTACTGTCCAATTAAAAGTGAACATGTCATATTCTGTAGACATCTGGTACGTTTTAATATTCAAATTTGGTAACACAGCGGAAACCAGCTGCAACACAAAATCTGCTGTGCCCTAGGGCATTTATATTATGTGCCCTAGGGCATTTATAGATGTTCCATCACATTGGAAGGCTATTTCACAAATAAAAGTTTTCATTCATATCCTAAACATGTTACATTGACAAAGGGGACGGTTGATGTAAACACATTGAAAACGAAAATATATCAGTTAGGGGCGATAGTTTTTAAGTCGGATAAAATCCTCGTACTCGGGCTCTTCTGGTATATAAAGTCCAACCCTACGATAAAATGTCTCGGCCTGCAGCCTCGACATTTTATCGTTGGGTTAGACTTTATATACCAGAAGAGCCCTCGTACTCGGGCATATCGATATACATATCGATATATTATATATTATAAATGTATTATATATATATATATATATATATATATATATATATATATATATATATATATATATATATATATATGTTTGTATGTATGTATATATATATTATATATATATATATATATATATTATATATATATATATATATATCATAAATGCACAGATATCGCAAGTTTCATATCGATAAGTATGTTCACGATAGAGAGGGCGCTCTGCATCTGTCATCTACGGAAACAGTGTCAGAACGCTGCGCTACTTTTTGACAAAATTGTCATCCCACCAAAATTTTCTTCGACTTCTAAGTCGTGGAAGCACGAGTTTACTTGCTTATACGTTGAAGGAAACCAATTTTGTGCTACTTTCTACGCTTTTGGGTGCTTTCAGAGAAGGTTTCATCTCAACTCAGTTTTGGTCGCAACAAAGGAACCACACCCAGCATGGCTGCCAGTGTTACCACTGCACGAAGTTACGCACAAGTGGCTCATACGAATGTAGACGCTGAGTATGGTGAAGAAAGAAAGTCTGTCCTGTTCCTGAAACAGTCAGATGTTGTCAAGGCAGAAACCAAGCAATGGTTAAAAGGTGAGGAAATCCTTGCTGGTATTGCAGAGGTCGTGCCAATTGACAATATTGACGGCTTGCAGCGAATTCGAGGACTTTGGAGAATATACCCCAAAGACAATGCAGATAAGTTGATATTACTACAACACGGTTTGTCCCTACGTGGTAAAGCAGTAGAATTGTGGGACAAAAATCCATTTCGACGTGAATTACACGAAGATGGCATCAAGATCACCGTGAAAGATTTGCCGTTGTCTTTGGATGATCGTGTCATTGAGGGAGCTTTGACTGCTTTGGGCCTGAAAATTAAATCTCGGGTCAACAGACAAAGATGGAGAATCAATGGCAAGCTTACAAATATATGCAATGGGGATCGAACTGTATTTGCTGAAAAACCAAGCAAAGAACTACCAAAGTTTACTAAAGTTGGCTTATTTACAGCAAGACTTTTCATCAATGCGCAAAATCAATCAGAAGCTGTCTGCAACAATTGCTTACAACCGGGTCATTATCGCTCCCGTTGTACAAATCCCACGAAATGCAGAATTTGTTTAGGTTGCGGACATCTTGCTAAAGAATGTGTTGCACAAAAACATGACAAGCAAACCGAACCGATTGTGAAAAGTGTTGAAACTACGTTATCAATGGCAGTGACGAATGGCTTAAATACCGATGCGCCTCAACAGCCAATCACAGGACTTTCCAGCGATGAGGGAACTTTGACATCCCGGCCTTCATCTATTCCTGCAGAACCGGTGCTGGTACAACCGTCACAGTCATCGACTCCAACAGACAACGAACAAAGAGATTCGCGCCAAGAAGTACCTCGGTCAAGAGACTGTCGCAGAAGAAAAACCGGACGCGAACCTACATCATCGGAACACCATATTACACAACGGTCGATAACTTCATTCTTCACTGAAAATCGGACTGTTTCGAGCGCTTCGCTTCGTGACGACTGCATACGAGACAGCGATTCACATGAAGATGAGTCTACGAACATCAGTGAGAGCGGCAACGAACATTTCGTCGATTGCGACACTACAAAAGAAGAAATGTCCGATCTATCGCCAGAATCGCCACCGATACTCCGAAGTAGCTCGAATACGGAATCAAGTGGAAGGAAGAAACGCAAAAGGAAGAGGAAACAAAGAAAACGATGAGTGACAAAATAAACATTATAACTTTAAATGTAAGAGGTTTAGGTAATAACACAAAACGTAGAGATATATTTCAATGGTTGAAACATCAAAAAGTAAAGTTTGCAATTTTACAAGAAGTGTATGGGGATAATGTGAATGTTACTCAATGGGAAAGGAATGGGGTGGACAGATTATTCTGTCAAACGGTACCAACAACAGTAGAGGGGTTGCTATTCTTATTTCAAAGAATTCCAACTTTCAGATCGACAGCGTGTACAAAGATGATTATGGTAGGATTGTGATCGTTAACGGTATGCATAAAAATATTGGTCTTTCAATTTGTGGTATTTATGCACCCAATGATTGTATTCAGAAAAAACGTTTTTTCACAAATTTGGTCAATGTAGTCGATGAAAACTGTGTGTATGAATCCCTTATTATAGCTGGGGATTTCAATTGTACGCTTAATAAGTGCCTTGATAAAAAATCCCATTCAACTGTTGTCGATAATTCCGTCCCATCCCTACTGAAAGTGTTATATCACTTCAGTTTGGTTGATATTTGGAGACAACGCAATCCGTCCCGACAACAATTTACATGGCGGCGTTTACATCCCAGCCCAACTTATAGTAGAATTGATTATATTTTTATCTCTAAAAATCTTATAAGAGACACAAAGACTGTAGACATCAGACCTGCTTTGAAAACTGACCACATGGCAGTGTATTTTGAAATGAATGTGAAGAATAATGACAGAGGTCCTGGTGTTTGGAATTCAATAAGTATTTACTGCAAAGGACGACTATGTCAATAGAATTCGTCGTCTCCTTACAACTTGTGGTACTAAATATCAAAATGTTGATGCCAAGGTTAGATGGGATTTAATTAAGAAGGATGTTAAAGAGTGTACCATCACTTACTGTCAAAATACAACAAAAAATAATAACATCCTTATCCCAGAGTTAGAGAAACAACTGCATATAGCAGAAAAAAACATGATTTATGAGCCATCAGATGTTAACATTGAGACTTACGCAACAATTAAACAGCGTTTAGAAGATTTGTATACTTTACGTGCTGAGGGTGCGCAAATACGCTCCAGGGCACGATGGGTAGAAAAGGGAGAAAAAAGCACCAAGTACTTTTTGGGGCTAGAAAAGTCAAACGCCTCTAAAAAGGAAATGAATGTCCTCCATACTTCTGATGGTAATTATGTCACAGACACTGACGATATTCTTGATGGGCAGAAGAAATTTTATCATAATTTATACAAAGCAAGACAAAGGGATACGAATTTAAATGATTTTCTTGGAGATACACCTGTTCCACAACTGTCAAATGATCAGATGAATATTTGTGAAGGCGAGTTATCTGTTAGAGAATGTTTTAAAGCATTATGCAGTATGCCTCAAACAAATCCCCAGGCTCTGATGGGTTGACTGTGGAATTTTATCGTTTTTTCTGGAATGATATTTGTGATTTTGTTTTGTCATCCTTAAATGAGAGCTATCGGAGTGGAGCACTTTCGTTATCTCAGAAACGTGGTGTTCTTACACTCCTATTTAAGAAGGGTTCTGAAGATGATCTCAATAATTGAGGCCGATTTCTCTTTTAAACATTGATTACAAAATTGCTACAAAAGCCCTCTCTAATCGTCTGAAACTTGTCCTCCCATCGCTGATCCACAGTGATCAAACAGGATACATGAAGGGGCGTTTTATTGGTGAGAATGTCAGACTCATTGCTGACATCTTTCATTATTCAAAGAAACACAACACTGGAGGTGTAGCCATTTTTATTGACTACGAAAAGGCTTTTGATAGTGTCAATTGGGACTATGTTGATGAAACACTACAACGCATGAATTTTGGGCGTTCTTTTCGTCAATGGGTGAAACGTTCTATACCGATATTCAAAGTTGTATCTTGTATAAAGGTTGGTGCTCTAGTTACTTCAAGCTAGAAAGAGGGGTCCGTCAAGGGTGCTCACTTCAGCTTTATTATTTGTTATTGCAATTGAAATGTTGGCATGCAAAATCAGGCATGATAAGAACATAAAAGGGTTTCGTTTACCATCTCATAATGACCAAGTTAAAGAAGCAAAGATTTCTTTACTTGCAGACGACACAACTGTTTTTGTTCAGGATATTACCTCTGTAAAATCTGTTCTCACTGTAATGGAAGAATTTCACGATTGTAGTGGTCTGAAGTTGAATAAGAAGAAAACCAAGGCCTTTAAGTTGGGCGCATTACAACTTTGTAATGACACGGTTGGCGATATTAGTTGGACAAATGACCCATCAAAAACCCTGGGGGTCTATTTTGGTTATGACGATCTGTTGTGTAGAAAACTGAATTGGGACAGTAAACTTAATTCTCTGGAAACAATTTTAAATACATGGAGAAGACGACAACTCACAATTTATGGCCGTATTCTTGTCACTAAATCTCTTGCTATTTCACAGATTTTGTATCTTTCATCAGTTATTGGCATTCCAAGCGATGTATGTTGTAAAGTACAAAGTCTTGTTGATAGTTTTGTTAAACGGAAAAGAAGAATTCTAACAAACTTATTCAAAGTGATTACAAGCTTGGTGGTGTTAGACACGCAAATGTAAAGTGTCAAGTCGATGCCATGTTGGCTTTGTGGGTGAAAAGATTGATAAATTGTAAAGATGTGACTTGGTCTGTTTTACCATGGTCGTATTTTTCATTTAGATGCTACTAGTAACCTTCTACACCAGTTTACAATTTGGAAGACGATTCCAGAAAACATATTACGTATTCTTCCAGATTTCTATGTAAATGTGTTAAATGCATGGTTTGTAGTGAACCGCAATGCTAGTCAGACTGGTAATCAGGTTCTGTTAGGTTGGTCCTCCAAATTCCGTTGTTTTTACGCAATTCGCACCGCAGGGGATGATTTTAATGTACGTCTCTGTAATTCTATTTCTCCACTTCATAAATTAACCTGTAAAGCATGTATTCACATCTCATACAAATGTATTCAGCGCATGCTGGTAATAAGCTCTTGAAATGGTTCAACAATCTTAATGTGACGCCTCTTGAATCACTGAGTGATTGCAGCAAAATCTGGACTAATGTTTACAATTTAACAAAAGAAACAAAACTTAGAGAGTTCCAATGGAAATTGTTACATCGTTTAATACCATGTAATAAGTATCTGTATTTTTGGAAGTTAAAGGATTCTATGTATTGTCCAATATGCCAACAGATAGACTCTTTAGAACATAGATTTATACATTGTCAAATTGCTGCCAAGTGTTGGAATAGAGTAAGACTCATTATTTCAAGGTATTTTGAGATACAGGTAGATATAACACCAGCCAATATTATTTTTACAGAGGTCTGTGGTGACATAAACTTAAAGAAACAGGATTGTATTGTTAATCTTCTTATCTTACTGGGTAAATGGAGCATCCATAAATATTGGATAACTAACACAAATACACCAGTTGAAGTGATACTTAAAAACGAATTCATCTTGAGATATAAAATAGAAAGCAGATTGGTACAAAAGAGTATGTATTACAAACCTTTGAGAAAATTATTAATTTAATGTGAATTCTCCTCTTCAAGATATAGACTGTATCGTATTTCATCATTACACTTTACCTCGCATTGTATATATTTCTTATAAGCTCATGATGATTTACAATAAAAGATAAAAAAAAAAAAAGTATGTCACGATATTTTCTCATATTCTATGTTTTGTTGATCAACATATTTGATGGAATCCAAAAATCGCATTTGTGTATACACATTTTACCTTCCACTCAAAGCGATTTACATTTACAAAAACAATAAATCATAAATAAATCTACAGATCTAGCTTGTTTTCAAGGTGAAATTTTTTAATAATTTGTCAAATAGATTCCATCGTATTATGATTTGATATTTAAGGAGAAACACTGTGACAGCCAGGTCTTGACTTCTTATACTTGCTCAAAAATAATTACTCTCACTCAAAAAGCATGCATGAAATTTCATGACCCTTCATAAATGCTTGCGCAAAAAATAGCGACGCATCAGAAAAAGCACCCGCTCTATCCCCTGTAATCTTGTTCAGTCCTTAATGCACTTTTATTGGCAATGATCGCTACAAATGAGATTTAATTTCTCAACGCCGTTACTGTGCACGGATTTCAGGGGAAAGGGCTGTAGAAAGAAAAAGGCTTAATGGAAAATACTTGTTTTTCACGACATCCCGTTGCATGATAGTCTTTTCAGGAAGCGACATTTTGCCTGCAAATACTCTGCTTGCTAGTCTGGCGTGCAGCTCTGCTACTGGGAAGTGTGCCCCAAACGTATTCACTATGTTGATCAGGGCAAGTTTTTCTGGATGTTCAAGACGAATTGGGAATATGTACTTGTACAGCTGAGCGTTGTCTGATTCGTCTGTGGAATTAATAACAGAACAGTGTCAAAAAATCCCAAGCATCAACATCAATAGAACAAAGAGATTGTTGTACTGAAACTGTTTCTCATGAATCTATGTTTTCCTCAGACGTGTAATATCGATATTGATGAGATAATCTTACTACTTCATCATGCTTCCCTGTCATATGCCCCTAAATAAAGATGAAAACCACGAACCTATCCGCCCGACAAAAAGTAGGCTTGTTGAACATGTGCTAAGACGGCAATCTAAAATGAAGCTAATTGTATCGGTGAAGAATGAGAGAAATAATGATGTGGATGATCATGATGGTGTTGGTTGACATGACAACGGTCACTGATTTTTGGAGGTGATTATCGGACATTATACGTTTGAGATTGTAAGGTAGTTGGTGTTACAACTTTTGTAAAATTTTAACTGCAAATTTTCCCATGATATGAACAGTGGATAACAAATACAAATTACCGTACAAAATCGAATCATCAATGGTTGGTACGGAGAACTTGTATCCGGTCGCAAAGATTACAGCATCGATATTTTTCAGGGTTGTGCCGTCCACAAGAATAACGTCATTTTTCAGAAATTCTTTAATGTCCACCACTGGTTTGATCTGACCTTGTGTAAGCCTATCTTGCATGTCGTCACAAACCATAATACTCTTCAACGGCGAATATAAATCTTCACCCTGATAGTGTTTTGTATGTGTAAAGGTAACATATATTACTATATATATATGATTATCAAATATTGCAATGTTATAAAGTTCTTATATGATATATATGTAATCTTTGTACATCAGAAAAACTACACATTGTCAATGCTCACAAATCTACGCTGTTAAACAAACGCTCGAAGTTGGTTTTAAAATGTCGCCACCAAAACTAATATAATTTACCAAATTTAAACACCACCTACAAGTAAACTTATGTCCCGATCATACATATATAAGACAGTCGAGCTAAGAAACCTTTCACTTCTTCTGTCTGACGATTGCGGGATGCGTGTAACTTAAGTAGCAGATATAATTACTTTGTACTTGAAGTAATTTTGTGCTATTGTTTATAACGCTCTGCTTTAGCATCGAGCATTGTAATTTACCTGTAAACCAAATAATTGATGATCGACGACTCGAGTTTTGCTGATTTTCTCTAAAGTCTTTATCATCTTTGATGGTGACTTCATTACGGACCGAGTCTTCATGGCAAACTCAAAGGACAATCCGTTCTGACCAATACGAGGGTAAAACCAAGTACCATGGCGCATGCTCAGATACACCTAATGAGATACAATAAGCTTTTCCGGTGTCCAAGTGCGTTTGTTCCCCGTGTAGAGGATGTCTTACTATAAGGCCAGCCTTTAATGTGCTTTATGCATGCCAACGCATATCATCTGCATACGTCTCTTCGTGAGACGAGTAAATTCAAAACTTTAATTTTAGCTTCAATTTCCTGGTTATATTTTGGAAGGTATTGTTTACAATAATGAATATCATTACGATATGATACGTATTTGCTCTTATGGAAGTATCTCACCCGATTTCTTATTATCGCTAATTTTATCAAGATACTCTTGTTCAAAACGAGAAGAATATTTCTTAAAGTGCATCAAGAATTTATGCAACAATTTCTGAGAAAATAGCCTTCATTCTACAAAGTCAAGCACGATGTATTTGTGTTTACTAACCAGCGCGATGATGAAGATGATGATGATCATGATCATGATAATCAATATGATTATTATTATGATGTCGAATATGTTAGTTAGTGAATGGTAAGGAAGAAAAGTTTACTACAATTGCATTGCAGCCTGGGCTGCATCTTGTACGGAAAGTCAGATCATTGTAAGACTTTCACCTTTGTTTGATAATGACACTCATCGCACATTTATGGACAAGCTCAACAATATCTCAGGAATTTAATAACACCTTGTGCCTCATCACGTGTACTTCGTTCATCTGATAAATGCCTTCTCCACACACCTAGATGGAATCTGACTACCTATGGTCGCCGCTCCTTCTCTGTAGCAGCTCCTGTCCTTTGGAACTCTTTGCCCCGGGACATAAAAACCTCTCCTAATGTCAACATTTTCAAAAGACGCTTAAAACTTACATCTTCCAGAGAGCATTTTCATTGTAACTCTAAGCGCCACTGAGCATTGTTTAACTTTGGATATTAAGCGCTATACAAATTTTCTAGATAGATAGATAGAGATAGATTTATCGACGATAACCGCACGTTATTAGACCGGATATCAATTCAGAGGGTGGGAGTTAATTATGACCTGGCATGAGCATTCAAAATTTAAACTTTTTATCTTTAAATGAATTCCGGTTTGTAGATTTCCAGATTGCGTCATTGCAAGATACAAAGGCAGGTAATGTTTCGCGAAGGAAAGACGTTTCTTGATATTTCTATGTGGAGATGGAAGGTTACTTGATAATTGCTATCACGGACCTCTGTAAGATATCTTGGTTTTTGGAACTTGAAAAACAATAACGTATTTCCAATGCACTTTTACTATATGCAGTTTCAATTACCTTTTCAGCATTTCTTGCAACTTCACAAGATATTTCACCACCAGACAATGATCCGCCTGTTAAACAACAGCAATACAAGTAAACGATTAATTTACGTCATGTGTGGAGTATATACCAATTGAATTCGATAAATCATTCTTTTATGGTAAAATGTATCGAGAGGAGAAATGTATTTTTGCTCTGGTCTATTTAAATCCTTTGCAAGTACGGTGATCGTTTGAAGCTCATCTCGTTGTCCCCGTTTTGTTTGGTTGCACCTCGGGGACATATATTCGCCCATGGACTCTCGAACGATTACCATACGTTTGGGTATCCGGGGCTTGAAAATTCGAATTTTCACATCGATTTTAAATTAATACATTGATGTTTATGGTTACATTTCGAACGGATTTTTCCATTCCACCAAACTTGCACGATGAGCGGTAATTGTTGTTCTTGATGAAATTGAAGAAAAGCTTTAGTCTTTCAACGTTGATGCACGTACTACGTGACATCAATAAAAATTACCCAAAGCTACTACATCTGTAACTTTTATTGAACGCTATATATCTTTTGAAATATCGAGTACTCGTGACAAAAGTGCAGTTGTATTATTGTGGAGAATATCTAACGCACATCCTTTCCGGTTAAGAAAATCTCACATTTTGCGTGAGAACGAATTTGAACAAATATACATGAACTATTTTCCAAACATTTCGGTATCGAATCATTGCTATCTAAAAATGTGAGCTTTGAAATACACGTATGTTAAGACATGGGTTTAAGACATATTATTTCAGAGTAGTAAAAGGTCAAGTTTTATGAAGTTTGAATCAAAATGACCATGAAAATAAGCAACTTTACAATTCTTCATATATAGAAACGAAATTTAAGGAAATGTTGAGATTTTGACCAAATCACGTGACAAAGATTACATATGGAAAATAATAAATTATTCAAACAACTATATGTATATATATATCACAATTTACTATACGTACTAAGTAATGCAATGTGTCACTTAAGTTTTATGCATCTTGCTAAATATTGTATATATATATATATATATATATATATATATATCGTCTTACCAATAACTAACACCGTCTTTCCTCTAAAGCGATCTGGTTCTCGATACTCGTTCGTGTGGATTTTCATGCCGGCGAAGTTGTCTATACCAGGGTAGGAAGGAGTATGGGCTTTGTTGAAGATACTAGTGCACACCATAACATAATCAAACTCTTCGGTGGTGACACTATCATTGCCATGTTGTAGTTGTACAGTCCAATACTTGTCTCTGCCTGACGGTTTCACTGAGATAACATCTGTGTTGAATCTGATGTATTTCTCCAGATCGAAGTGTGCCGCGTAGTCCTGCAGATACTTGAAAAGAAGTCGGCGGCCAACAAATTGTGGATATTCTTTCGGAAAGGGAAAATCTGAAAATGCCAAATACTCTTTGCTGTTGTTACTCACAACAGAGTCATAGATGGCGCCTCCCTGTCCAGGACGTAGATCCTTTGTGTAATACCAGACACCACCTTGAAGAAAGGGCAAAAATTTAAAGCGCGATAGGTGGATAATCAATGCAAGACTCCAATGGTCCATGTAAGAAATTTACAGTTTTATAATAACAAAAATAACATTGCCGTCTCTGTTTGAATATGTTCTATTTTACCTTAATTTCAAAATCTTCTTTTAATACACAAATGGCCTAATAATCAGTTACTGTTCCTGCGTATTGCACTTCGAGCATAGATATGATTGATTTGCCACAAAAATCAGGAATGATTATGTGGATTCACTATTAATTATCAAATATGCAAATAAGTCCATAATGTAGGTACAACCAATGGTGTGCACTAAACGATCGGTCACATTCAGTGCATTCAGCTTTTATAGACGGGATATTTAGAGGAATTCATCAAATTGTCCAAAAACAAGCATTGTTATGTTCATATGCATAAATATCCTACTGTTTATGTAACTCAATATTGAGATAAATTGGTGCCCCTTTGGGGGAGCGAGTCGAGCGCCCTCAAAGGGAGTAAATAAGTTTTTCAGAGTTGTGACCTTTGACATCAAACTTTCAGTCGAGTTAGCCTGTGTTTGCAGCTCGTCTGAGTTTTGGCAATCTTTGAACCTACCCGTTTTGTCTTTTTTCGGACATTACCACCGAGACACAGTTTGGTGGCCATTCCTCTAGCTACCGATCAAGATCAATACTCATCTTAGTTCTTACAACCACAACATCGACATTTTCCTCGACATGATGAGTCGCGTAGCCGCAGCCAAGAAGCCAACATCACGTGGCAGGCCGAGAGGTAGAAAAGCTTCGAATCCACCTCCTGACGGGCTGGATCAGCTTGTTTCATCGGACATTGCTTCCGAATTTTTGTCAGAGTTCCGAGCATTAAGAGAAGAAGTGAATAGCATCAAGACCGACATTCATTCAAGTCGGAATTTATCCATAGACGCTGGGACTGAAACTCAAACTACCACGCCAATGAACAGGCCGCGCCAAACATCGATCAGCTGAGAAGCATGATGGCAGCAGACACCCAACTTCAGCGTGAATTGCGAGAGGCACAGCACAGCTATGTTCCCGATTTTCTCAACACAACGCAGGACATTCAATGATTGTTCTAATTTTAAGTTGGGTAAGTCTCAACGTTTTCTCACGAGAAAAGACAAGGCTACTGTGTCGGTTTCATGGCCCCATATGACGGCACAACCACGACCATTCGGGGCTGGCAAGGAAATTAGTTACGATTCTATGACTATGAACGAATTCGTTGAGGGCTATACATCGATTTTGCTTTCGGACACGATCTCAGACACCGAGAAGCGGGTACGCTTACGACATTTGAACATGCTCATGCGGTTTGCATCAGTCTATCCATGGGACGCAGTCTTGAAGTTCCACGGCGCCTTTTTACAAGATATCGAGTGTGGCCATCGGAGTTGGGATAGCGATGGCCACGACCTAAAAGAACTGTACCTGTACCCCAGGGCATCTGAGGTCAAACATAAGTCCCACACATTAACGAAATCAGGCGACCTAATCCAGTTTTGTTGGGCATTCAATCAGGAAGGGCGATGCAACGATGGTAATTCATGCAAGTATAAACATATCTGCAGTGCTTGCCACAAGTTCAGAAAGTCGCAGGAGACTCACCCTAAGCTAAAATGCCCGTACAATGACCCTAAGTTCAGAGAAGAGCGGTCAAAGCAGCAGCCCGAAAAGAAAAACCAGGTTAGAAACAGAAGTATTTTTAGCCAGAGACACGACAGCTTGTCACAAGTTAACTCAACAGGTCGTTTTTTGGATCGCAGTGTCCAAACAGATTTTCCTCTTTATGACAATATTAACCAACAGATTTTTCCTTGTAACTATGTACAACAAAATCAGTTCGATTCTCAGCAGTGCAACCCTAGCCATAGTCCTGTCCTGGGGGATGATGCTGGGTATGTCTCAGAGGATCCAGCTTGCGATACTGGCACATACTGTTCAAACATTCCAATTGTACAAATAGCCGCAAATACTATTAGTCAGGATGCTCTGTGCCTTCATCACAATACCCCCTTTGCAAGTGACAATCAGGTCAACGAAAATGAATTTAATGTGCTATTACAACCTGGATGCTCCCACGACAGTAATGTTTCCAGGACGACGGTCGCAGAACATAATTCCGAGGATCCGAATTGTGATGTTGGCGCACACATTTCAGACAACCAAGCTTTACCTTTAGCAACCGACACCATTGGTCCGGGGCAATTTCTTACCCATCAAGAGTCTCCACAGCCACTGTTATGTTGTGATCAGCCTGTTAGTAATTTGTTCGATGTGCCCCAGCATCCACAGTTCGGGTCCTCCTACAATAGCAACTGTGACTTTGTTCACACAGATAATGTTGACTTTAGCTGTATTCACCAAAGTTTGGAAAGTGATAACTTTTCACCTTTGCATACCGATGTTTGTGATTTTGAATCAAGTCAGAGCGCCCTCAACTCTATTCTCGAGTGGCCCCCTCCATTGTCCCCCACATCCGGGGTGACTATCCAAGATCATATCACAGTTTACAATTCCAATTTACCAAATTACAAGGGCTGTCGGATTCCAGTTCAGTCCAATTTATGCATTCCGATTTGGCAAGCCAAACTACAAGGTTATGATGACTACGCAGTTTGCGATTTTTTAGAATTCGGATGGCCCTTAAATTACACATCACCACATCACCCACTCCCAGTTTCCAGTAATCACAAATCCGCAGTGTTATACCCAGACCATGTAGACAGATACATCTCCAAGGAAATAGCATTAGGAGGTACAGTCGGGCCTTTTCAATCAAATCCCCTTGACAAACCTATCATGCTTTCCCCACTTCAAACAGTTGACAAGAAGGACTCACCTGATCGCCGGGTGATTATTGATCTCAGTTTTCCTATTGGCCACTCTGTCAATGATGGGATTCCCTCTGATTTCTATCTGGATGGGCCATTTTCCTTGAGCTACCCGGGTGTGGATGATCTCACAAAACTTATCAGGATAAAGGGCCCCAATTGTTTACTTTATAAACGTGACTTAAAACGGGCTTACCGTCAAATTCCTGTTGATCCTCATGACTACTTCCTTTTGGGGTACAAGTGGAGAGAAATGATTTTCTTTGACACTAAATTGCCCTTTGGGTTAAGGATGGCATCTATTGCTTGTCAGCGTACTACCAATGCTGTCCGGTATATTTTGCAACAGGAGGGGAGTGATTGCGTGAACTATTTAGATGATTTTGCAGGTGCAGAATCAGTTGACAAAGCCGATTTTGCATTCACACAGTTGGGGGACTTGCTTACTGAGCTCGGTCTCGAGGAATCACCTGGAAAAGCATGTCCACCATCGCCAGTAATGACTTTCCTTGGTCGCCAATTTAATACTATTGACATGACTATGAGTGTACCCCCACAAAAACTTGAGGAAACTAAACAGTACCTTCCCACATGGCTGACCAGGAAACGATCCAATAAAAGGGAATTACAGTCCCTTATAGGTAAATTAGCATTTCTTGCAGGTTGTGTTCGGCCAGGGAGGGTCTTTATCTCAAGGTTATTAGATAAGCTACGCACATTGCAACGTCAGCACCACCGTTTCCATGTCAACACGGAGTTCAAAAAAGATATTCGGTGGTGGATGGCCTACCTAGATCAATTCAACGGCACATCACTGATACCCACAGAGGATTGGGGCTTCCCTGACCAATCACTCACCACAGATGCATGCTTGCTAGGGGCTGGTGGTACCTTTTTAAACGAGTATTTCCATTGTCAATTTCCCCAAACTATTCGTGACAAAGACTACCACATAAGCATCCTAGAATTTATGGCTGTTATGGTTGCATGTAAACTGTGGGCCACTCAACTTGTAGGCAGACAATTTGTCATACAGTGTGATAATGAGGCCTCAGTACATGTCCTTAATTGTGGCCGCACAAGAGATCCCATCATGTTAAAATGTGCAAGGGAAATATGGTTCATTGCTGCACAGTACCAGTTTCACCTCAAAGCTGTACACGTCAGTGGCACTTCTAACCGTATTGCAGACATACTAAGTCGTTGGGACAGTGACAATTCTAGCCATGCCAAATTCATGGAACTAACAGGGATAACCAATGAAAGAAAAGCATGCAGACAGTTCATTATTCAATTTCACTCACGATTGGTAATTTCTCACTTTTTCACAGGAGCAGAAACCTTCAACCAAGGATTAAGAGTTCTTCACCAGAAGTGGACTTCCACCATTTCTGCTGCCTATGCCCATGGGACTATCTCCAATTTCAACTCACAATGGAAGACTTACTTCCTGTTTTGTATTTTCTATGGTTTGAAGCCAGTTCCCGCTTCCCCCACAAGTTTGGCTTTGTTTGTTCAGTGTTTATCAGAACAATTAAAAATGTTGGTACCTTAAAAACTACCTCAATGCAGTTCGCCTCTTACACGAGTTGAGCGGTTTTGACGGGCAAGTAATTCACCATTTGTTTTTACGCTTAACCCTTCAGGGAATAGCACACAGCTATCCTCAAGTTCCCAAGCGCAAATTGGCCATTACACCTTCCATTTTGCTCATCCTTTACAAGCTTTTGGATTTTTCAAAGCCTTCAGATATCACACTCTGGGCGGCCTTCCTCACTGCCTTCCATTTATTTTTGCGCAAATCTAACTTCGTGCCCCCTAGCCCACATAAATTCGACCCATCTAAGCACCTAGCCCGCCGCAACTTTAAATTCACTTCGGTTGGAGTTGTTATTGCTACTACATGGTCTAAAACTAATCAGTGTAGGGCCACAATTCATTCTGTACCAATTTTACTAATACCGGGTTCACCCCTGTGTTTAGTTTCTGCTTTGCGCCACATGTTTCACGCCATCCCAGCTTCCCCGTCAAGTCCAGCCTTTGTTTACCCGGGCAGCTCAGGGTTGACGACGTTTACGCATCGTAGTTTCACAGCCAAACTCCGTTCTCTGCTAGATTCAGCCGGTTTCCCATCTCAGTCTTTTTCTGGCCACAGTTTCCGCAGAGGGGTGCCACCACTGCCTTTACCGCCCATGTTTCCGGGGAGCTAGTTCAAAGCCATGGCGACTGGAAATCTGGGGCCTACCTTTTGTACCTTGAGATACCATTTTCAAAAGAGTTGAGGTTTCAGAACGCATAAATGGTTATTTGCGCTCTTTCAAGTGTTTACTGTTTGTTTACTTTACTATTTTGCAGTTGCCTTATGCATGATATGACTTTGAAATGCATCAGTTTACTTCACAAAGTGATGTGTTATGAGCTTGGCCGTCTTTCATCCTTGGGCATTTAAGGGTCACCTACAATAAATGAGGTGTTCCCGCCTCAGACTGCCAAGCTCTCTGTTGTTCTCATTTGTTCTACAAGTAATCAATTGTGCCCCTTTGGGGGAGCGAGTCGAGCGCCCTCAAAGGGAGTAATTAAGTTTTTCAGAGTTGTGACCTTTGACATCAAACTTTCAGTCGAGTTAGCCTGTGTTTGCAGCTCGTCTGAGTTTTGGCAACCACACCCACCCACCCTTTTATTGGGTTGATTTGTTAGCCTTATATACTTTGTATTTCTGTGAGTTATGTATCTTGTTGATTTTGTGGCCATTTTGCGGGTCACCTACAATAAATGAGGTGTTCCGCCTCAGACTGCCAAGCTCTCTGTTGTTCTCATTTGTTCTACAAGTAATTAATTGGAGTGTATTTAGTGTTAAGGCCTGATCTTAGAAATTTAATCAATTTGCAAATAAGCGAACAATAAGTTCACTGAAAAGGATTTATTGCGAAAGTTTGTTTGGAAACTAGTTCTTTTGAAGTTTACAAAATGCAGCCGAGCCATTAAAACACTGCAAATATGTTGTCACCATTAATTTTTCAGTTGAGTTTCGAACCCTTCTTTATGTGCACCCTCAACTGAAACGTATTCGTGTAAGGTATTAAGTTTACACCGACAAAGGTCGTTTACCTCGGCCACAGCACCACCTCTACCTGCATGGCAGTGTATACGTCTAATAGGTACGGTCAACAATTGCATTTTAAGAACTTCTAACCAGGAATGCATTAAAATGCTATTCTTCAACAGCACATAATTTTTGAAATTCTAAAGGAAATGTAATAGCTTTTCTACAAGCATCCCGCCAAATTCAAAAAAAATCCTATGTTACCGATTAATTTGCCCTTCTACTCCCAAATAGAAAACCCCTTTTTCACTACGCTTGAAAATCCCACTACACGAGTCCTAGCTAACACCTCTTGCCACACGCTTTCTTCCTTCCAGTTTTTCTCAGAGTTAGCTTCCCGGAAGTGACAGAACTATACACCCCATCAGTTATTTGACCTATTTCAAGTTCCCAGTAGACAAAAGATAGAAATTTCTCCTCGTGCTGATATGACGAAATTGTACGACTGATATTGAAGAAGAATTGCCAAACCGCCCGCTAAGATTCATTTTAGAAACGCTTCTTTGCACGAACTGTTTTGTTGACCTACCTCTATTCTCTGCTCAGTTTTTAGAGTGTAGCATCGTTGCGAGTGATTAGGTAAAAGCCAAACACCCCTGTGACATATTTTTGTAACTCCCGTAATCTTCCGGCACGTAGCTGATAAAAAACATAAGCGGTACTTGGAGGCAGAGCCGTAAACAATACACTGACCTGCACGCATAACTATCACTTTGTCGACGTGTCCTGTCCGCACATGTTTTTGTTAAAGAAGGAACTTGTGTGCAACTTATAGAGCCGAATGGCTTTTGTTTTTCATGGCGTCTATTATTTCACTGGACAAATGCCTGATATGCGCACAGGCGACCCAATAGGTTCTGAGTTTTCACACTGTTTTCTCTATCATTTTCTCTTCTTTCTTCATGCTCTGAATGATCGGAATAAATAAAATAAATGGTTTATATAACCTAACCTAGCCTCTGTGACTCTTTATTTATTTTACACTCCATTACAAGGACGTATATCTCTCATACACACATGCTGTAATTAATTAGTCAACACAACTAATTATGCTAATCCGTGGACTTATCAGAGGTTGGTCAACATCGGAAAGATAGTGATGTAACCATTCCTATCTTTCGCGATGTTGACCAACCCGTAAAATCCCTGATAAGTCCACGGATTAGCATAATTAGTTGTGTTGACTAATTAATTACAGCATGTGTGTATGAGAGATATACGTCCTTGTAATGGAGTGTAAAATAAATAAAGAGTCACAGGTTAGGTTAGGTTAGGTTAGGTTAGGTTAGGTTATATAAACCATTTATTTTATTTATTCCGATCATTCAGAGCATGAAGAAAGAAGAGAAATGATAGAGAAAACAGTGTGAAAAACTCAGAACCTATTGGGTCGCCTGTGATATGCGCTTAGCATATTTACGTATATTGACGTAATACGGAACACAATCTTAATTGCATTTGCAACGTATATCTTCGTAAACGGAACATTCCAATACATTGATATGCGAAGCGTATATCTATGCAGATCATGAGTATACGTAATGCAGATCTTTGCACAGCAAGTGTACACTGTGATTTTGCATTTTATTTATACGTACGTGTAAACTAAATGTATTTGACAAATGTACAGAATCAGTATATGTGTATATATTGTTGCATATCAAGCATTTTGCCCAATGTATATGGATTGTTTTTGTGCACGTTTGAAAACCTCAGCCAAGATACACCTAAACTGCACAGCCTGAACAAGGCTACTTTTTCTACTACCAATCTTTCTTCGCCGTTCACAACTTTTATGTCAGTTCTTCACAAAATTACCCTCAGCATCTTCTAAAATGTGACTTACCAAGTTTGTCATGCCTCTCGAAACAAACTGGCTCAAGCCCCCCCTCTTCAAGACAACTTTTGATTGACACCAGACCAGAGACTCCACCGCCGACAATTGCAACACGCTTTTTCGTCGCCATACTTGATAACTTCTGTTACCCGGTTTGAATGCAGCAACTTTGGATCAGTCACCCTAACTTGTGGTATTTTATTCATCGTGGCCAAAGGCAAATAAGGCACAGAGCAGTTTAACATGCATGGGATTCGGTTCAGATTGCATTTGATGAGCGGCAAAACGGGGCTTGACACTTTTTAATGAATTAAAGACGCTAACAGGATAAACCTTTATCCCGTGCGCAAAAGACAATTGATCGAGGTTAACTGAGGTGCACTGTATGCCCCTTTGTAGCTTACAAGTCAAAGGAATTTCTTGTCAATGTTATCTTCCAAGTTCGTACAGAAAGGGAGAAAGTGGGCTGAAAAACTGGAAACGTAATATCACGTGGTTCCTTGCCCTTTCTTGATACTGTGGCCAAATGTGACACTTGTGGAAATGATGTGCAATTTCATACGCCAAAAATTCTCACAAAAGAAAAAAAAAGGTGATGACTAAAAAAGTGACACGAAGCACTAAAACGTTTTCGTATACAATGGACGAAACTTAATTATCAAAGCTTAGTCTCCTTTTATTTGCTGTTGTGTTTTTTCTGTGCATTTGAGATTTTTTACGTCTCTTTCCCTCTGTTTGCTATGGATGTTGAATACTTATTCAAGGCAAGGTATGGGTACCAACGTGGGATTTTTGCATTTGCTTTTAAGGTTATCACTTTTTTATAAATAACACTTTAATGATTATCGCTGTCCTAAATACTCGTGTTTCAAACGATTAGAAACAGAGACAATCCTTTTATCGATGGGTCACGAAACAACAAGCAAATTGAGTGTGTTTATGCAGGAGGCTCGTATTTCCTCCTCTTTTGAACAAAAATGGCATAGTAATTGATGAAATATTGTCGTACAGAGAACCAGTAAAAACATACTTTTCAATACTTTAAATACAAGATCTCTCTTGCGCGTTTGAAATTCACCCAATACTATAACATCACGACGGCACATTTACAATGGTCAAAAGGACGTCATGTCAGTCTTTTACATTTTCAATATTTATGCTCTAAACGACAAGAATTCACCAGATTTGTATTGTAGCAAACTTTATCACGAGGAGTTTTGATATTGATTTTAGTGACGATATTTTGATAGGCGGTGATTTCAATATACGAAAATTGGCATTGTAATATACGGAGTTTGATGAAAAAGTGATTTCCTATCTATTTGCTCATGTCATCACATGACAACTGAAATGGGCACGTTTTGAGGTAACTAGAGAGATTTTCTGCACACACACACACACACACACACACACACACAAATATATATATATATATATATATATATATATATATATATATATATATATATATATATATATATATATATATATATATATATATATATGTCTTCAGATACATTGAGTCCGATACAGCAGCTGTATATCAAACAGTCAAATTGATATTTCGTTAAAAGAAGCTTTTATTGTGTCCCTTAAATAAACAAAGTAACACAACGGGCTGGCAGGTTAATTGATTACATAGATATGGAAACCATTCAGTGCAAATTATAATTATCATTTTAATATATACAACAATAAAAGTGTTTCATAACAAATGGTGGATGAAGTGTTAAAATACACAAGCCATCGTACCTCTCTTTAGCTTTGAATTCAGCAACAGACATGATTTGTCAAAAACATGTCTGCTTGCGTATTCCAAGGGAAGAGGATGGATTGTGGATAGGCAACCACATTCGATACACAAATGTGATAATCGGGTAATTTTAATATTATATTTGACTTTTGCAATTTTTTCTCGAAAGCATCAGCTGCACATAGTCAGTATCGCAATGTCCAAGGTCATAAATCTCATCATATACAAAACAGATTTGCTCTGGGCTGTTTCTGATGTGGCTTTCAAACAATTTCAGAATTATTTTTTTGGAATCTTTTTACTTTCATTACAAACAAAATACAGTGAATTTCAAAATAGCTTGGAATTCCAACTTGCTTGGATGATAAGAAAAAACGTTCCTGGTGATAGAAAGCGACGCCACCTACATTCATTACAAACGTTCTACTTCGATAAAGTTTGCAACAATTCAACCCAAAACGACGTTCACTGTGTCACAGTCAACATCGTTTGTGTTGCCGCGCTCCCATTGAAAAACTCACCTGTACACTGACTGCTTGAACATTCTAATATTACCTTTTTCACATTTTCCGGCGATGAAACTGCCCAGAACACTAACGATAGGTTTTTTCTCGGTACAGTGTGTACGGGTCGGTACAACGACTGGTGTTTCCTACACTCAATGTGTTCTGTGAGTGAGAACAGTGGACGTCGTATTAGGTTACATTGTTGCAAAATCTATCAAAAGACAACCTTTGCAATAGACGCAGTCGGCGATATTTTTTATCGCAAGAAACGTTTTTTCTAATCACCCCAGCACGTTGTTATTCCAAGCTATTTTGAAATTCACTGTAATTGTAATATAACTGTACTTGCTTCTGTCTTGCCTGAATACGTGTTTGATAAAAATGTTGGCTTTCAATTTTATTGAAAGGGTACAAACCAGTAAGATTTCTGTAGTAAATACAAATACGATTGAAACTTGTAAAGATCTGTCAATTAAAGTTTCAGATTTTTTAAAACTGCTAATCGCGTGATTTCGGCTTCAGCGGAGCAAAAATTTGAAATGCACCAGGTGGGTAATTTGTTTACTCAATGTATTAAAGTCGGGTGAAAGACTACTGACTGCAAGAGGACGAAGAGATAATAGGAGTAAGGATACAATTCCATCAGGTGTGTTGCATAAAAAATACATATTGGCAGGCAATATTCGGGTAACAACATACTTCTGCCATCCCTCTAGTCTGCACTGTAAAGTGAAGTGTTCAAGGATAGAACACCAATTAAACGCCTTTTTGTAACACTTTTTGAACGCGTCCAGACGTTCAGAAATTTAACACTACGTGTTCAACCAACGTTCAATGTTTGAACACACGTGTGCAGATTTTGAAGACTATGTGTTCATCAGACATTATATTGAACACATTGGTGTTCCAAATCTGAACACGCGTTGCACATGAAATGTGTTCAAAAAATTGAACGCATTTACGCGTTCAAAGGGCTGTAACACTTTTTGAACGCATGGACGCCGTTCAACGATACAGGTGTTAAAGGCCAGAACACATGATGCGCACTTGTTGAACATCTTTAATTTTGGGCGTTCAGGGGGTGTTCAAGCCTGGAAATAACAAAACGGATCACTGATATTCAGTAAAATTATTTTATTTTAAATACACAAAAATTCCATGAGTAAAATACAATTTTTTAGTGTAAAATGGGAAAATAAACATGGCCACTTTGTAAAGTTTGTCAGAGGAAAACTTCAACGGTGTTAACACCTTCATATCGAACTTGGAAAAAAGTTATTCAAGGCTTCTCTGATGCATATGGTACATAGTTGTCCACACTAAAGTAAACACAACATGTCAAGTTGTCACAGTAAGACACAACATGCAGAAAGTGAGTAAAGGGGTCCTTGGCAGTGTAAAACCTATTTCCTTGTCCAACAAAGTCCTTCATGAACGAAAAGGTTTGTTTGTTTGTAGTATCTTTAAATAAACCCTGAAATAAATCGGTGACATTTCAAAACTCTTCTTCTCAGAAAGTAAAAAGACATTAACTAATTTTGACTTCATTTCATAAGTTTGTTGTGTGTGTCAATAAGCATTTGCTGTTGAGCCTGAAAATTTCAGTCAATACTAAAATTCACTTTTAAAAGAAAACTGCAGTCTGAAACCAATGGCAACAACCTAAATGCTAGCCATTTCAATACCAATATAGCAACACAACAAGCGACTTAGACCTCGAAAGAGCTCACAGTGTTATGTATAGGATCTCTGAGAGCTCACCTAAGGATAGCCTCACCAAAAGTGGGGAAATAGCTGCAAAAATACACGATTGAAGATTTCACCATGAATTCGACATATCAAATTAAGATCATCCCAAAGAACATGTGTAGCAAATATTAAAGCTATCAGACTGGTAATTTTTAAAATACAAACTTTTTTGACCGAAAATGGTAAAAATTGCTCCCCCCCCAAAAAAAAAATTGCAGATTTCATCACATTCTGATTATTTTTTATCTTAAAAATGTCTGAAATGTCTTTTATGCCTCAAAAATACAAATTTACATATTTCTGCGTAATTTGAACAATCTGAAAAAAGCTATCCGCAGAGACTAAATATCAAAGCTGTTTAATTAGCAATTTTGAAGAAGATTTTTAAAGATTTTTTTACCAAAAACGACAAAAATTGCCAAGAAAAATAAACATTTGAATATTTCATCACAACTAGTACAAATTTGACGAAGGTCATTCTAAGGGACATGTTTACCACATATTGAAGACGTCGAACCACCAGTAAAGGAGAAGAAGATTTTTGCCAGAAAATAGCAAAATTAGCCTCAAAAATACAAATTTGCGTATTTCATCATAACTTGAACATACATGATTAGGGTAATCCCTGGGAAACTGTACTCCAAATACAAAGGAACAGTACTGGCCGTCTTGAAGAAAAAGCTTGGGATGTAAAAATTTGAGGACGATGCCACACATTCACCTATTAGGTAAGCTCTGCGTCGCTAACAGCAAAGCTAAAAAACAGTAACAAATCGAGAACAAAAGACGTGTTGATCTACAATACAAAATAATCTAAGATTTGGTATTAGCCTATGATCAACTAAATGTTACTCGAGCATAGGCCTTCAAAGACGTGAAGTCTCCTTCATCAGATGCAAGGGTGGAATGAAGAATTGAAGCAGAAAGCGACAGAAAATTTAGAGTGAAAATTTCACAGAATTCAGAAATTCAGAGTGTACATTTTTCACTCTGAATTTTCCGTCGCTTTCTGCTTTAATTCTTCATTCCAACCTTGCGTCTGATAAGGGATACTACACGTATTGGAAAGCTTATTCTCCAGTAACATTTAGCTGATCATAGCGTTCTACCAAAGCTTCGATAAATTCAGAACAAAAATACAGAAACTTATCAAAATTCAGTTACTGACCCTCGAAAATTTAAATCTACATTAGAGATGAACTCAGGTTCTCAAGCTTGTTTCCAGACAGCTACCTGTACACTCATCTTCTTCATTATTTGTACCACCAGCATTATCTGTACAACAACTCTTCATTATCTGTAGGCCTACAACAACTCTTCGATTTTTAGTTAAATCCAACTTTTTACACCCTGAAAATAATGCAACAATAGGTAATATGGCGACATGAGACTTTAAATGAAAGACAAGGTGGCCTTTAACTTTAAGGAAAAGGGCTGACTTTGGTATACAGTGCCTCTTTTCGATACTGTTACAAAATATTGGGTTCTTCTTGTCATCAACTGATGAAAAGTAAAAAAGCCAGCTCTCATATGCTGAAGCAATAGAGTATACACTCTGCGATGTTAAACTAATGTTTTACATGCGATTACGCAGCGGTAATGTGGCATATCAATCGCGCTTGGGTCAAGGGTCATCGCTACAGTTCTGCGGTGATGACCTTTGACCCGAGTGCGATCGACACGCCATGGCCCAAAACACCGCTCGTATTCACAGCTAGTGTATGGTCTACCAGCCACTGAAAGGAAATAAGGATTCTTCACGTATTTTAGCTATTCCAAAGTACTATACAAATAATTTCAAAGGCTAATAATACAGATGCTTCAAAATTAACACCTTTTACTATTTTGGAGAGAAAACTTACCCTTTCTGGTCTTGCTTCCGCACGATCACGACTTCAGCGTGCGTTTACAAGAAAAATGTCGCAACTTCCGTTTTGATGCATGACGGGATAAGAAAAGGCACCAAACTTGAACACCAAGTGTTAAGGAGTAGAACACCTCTTGCACGCCGATATTAAAATTAAAACGTTCATGGTGGTTATATGATTTTCTTTTCAAAATTTCAAAATTTCAACCCGTAATAAACGTGTAACATTATTTTGTAATCTTCCTATTCTCGAAAAAACATGCTTTCAGCAATTATAGTCCAGAAATTTGTTACACTTAGTGGGAAATTCATTACATCAAAATCAGTGTACGTTTGCCGGACAGCGAGGCAGTAGTAAATTCAATATAGTCATAGTAAAGTAAAAAACACTTAAGATTGTTAACTGTTTCACAGTATTGTAAACTTTCTCTAATGCTGAGTGTTTGAAAACTTGAAGGAGATGGTTATTAACACATAGTGTTCAGGTTTAGAACATCATTGTTAATAATATGAACACTAGTGTTAACAATTTGAACACTAGCCGTTCAAATTTGAACACCGACACCTACATTTTGAACGCGTAAAGACGCGTCTAGCGTCCGCTATTTTTACAGTGTGTTAGTCACCCCATAATGGTTTGTTTTCCAAAGCTTCAGGAAACAGACTGTTTTGATTGACTCACATTACCTTTAGTACACAGCCATAATATGTTACCCGATTCCAACTCTACAACATATAATTCTAGGTTCCGTGGAATTTCCAAGCATCTTAAACCATCTTTTGATTATTGGGAAACAATGTCTGTACAAGTGCAAAATGCAAAAGTGTTTACCGATATTTCCAGGATTTAGAGCAATGATTAAACAAACACGGAATGTTGAGGAATATATTGCAAAGCATAATGGCAAAATAGAAATCCATAACACAAAATGGTCATTACTGAAAGACGTGTAATTTGGGGTTTTTTCCTCCAAAGCGCTTATTTGTTCTGTATGCCACTATTGTGCGTCGCTCTTGTTTTTGTCTCTTTTCTTGTGTCTTTGTTTTGTGTCAGCAAAATGCAAAAGCTTTAATAAAAAACTTAAAAAAAAATATTTTACCCGAATATTACCAGTCCATGTGTGTATGCTGTTTCAACACTCTTTTCTATCAAAAAGACACTACATGCTCAGCAGAAAGACACTCTCTGCAACCAATGCAGGAATAATGCATACGTGCTTTTCTACATGCATGGACAATGACAACTTCACATGCTTCTTTGCAACTATCTTTCATGGCCCTGGTCAGAAAATAACTCACCTGGTATGATTCGGCAGGGTTTTTTTGCATTGGTGTCAGCTGCTGTGCTACAAGGAAGTCTGAATATAGTCTTCATCAGCGTGTAGTTCCTCTTGCCTAGACGATTTCTGAAAATACCACATGTCTTTTATCATATCAGTGTATTTCGTATTGTCCTTGGACTTCAGACTTGTTACAAAATTACAGAGAACTTCATACTGGACCGATTGGTTGTTTGGCATATCCTCTCTAAAAAGTTTCAGCAAAACCAATATGATCCTCTTCTGATCATCATTTTGACAAGCTTCTGACAAAGCTGATTTAAAAGTTGCTGCATTCTTTGATCTTATCACATCTTCCAGGCCTTTCATCTGCCTCTGTAGTGATGATATTTCCCTTTTCTGTGATTCTGACTGCCCGTAACTTCATCCTTCCTTGCAAAGTCACTTCTAAATTCATTACATCCCAATCTGCTTCCAACAGAGTACACAGCCTTCGTGCGATTGCCTATGAGATGTTTAAGTCTGCTAAGGTGTGAGTGACAAATTTTGCATGTAAGTGGATGTGGGCCATAAGCATTTGACATCCGAGTGCACGGTGGGGATAGGCTTTTAATGGCTCCATCTATTTGAACTTCTTTATCAGCAAAATGAAGGGTTGCCTTAGATGGAACAAACTGACAAGTCCGAATTCTTTTCGCTTCTTCGGTTAACTTTGAACTTTCCAGGGGGTGATTTGTCTTCCAAACTTTATATACCTGAGAGTTCTTATGGCAGGTAACTTTGCATGACTTTTTCAGTTTGTTGAAAAGAGTGCTTAGGTGTAGTTCTGCATATGGTCAGGTCATCTTTGAATTCATTTGCGACCCTTGGATCATATGTATGATAACGCTGTGTTGCACATCCAAGGGTCTTGCTTAGTTTAAAGGCTTCTGTGTGCCAAAGTACTTGTACAAGGTTGGTGTAGTCTGTGTTTCCAAACTGGATTGTTTAACAATTCTCTATTTTGATTGACCAGTAAATAATTCCGATGATGTTTGATGATTTTGAGATATAAAGTGCTGGTAGATGTTTTTAGCACCTACATAGCTCTTTTCAGAGTTAACTGGACTGTATTTACAAAGAATGCATGAATAGTCGAACCTTGGAGTCCTATCATATACGTTAACAATAAATTGAGGAAGCACATCATCAACACATGTGTGAACACTGCCAGCATTATTAACGACACGAATGAGCGAATAGGAGGGAAACAGTTAAAGGAGATCGCTTTTGCCCGGTTCAGTTTGAGTGATTCTGTTTCTGTAGACAGTCTGTATACCTTTTTCCTGTCCTCTATTGCACTGGGTCCAGGTTGTGGCAATTTATTTGCAAGAATGTCACTGAACTGGTGAGTACTCTTGTAGTTATCTGGATGCTGAAAGCATTTCTTTGAAAAGAAATCAAAGGCACTGAACCACTTTGGTTTTTTCTAATCCAGTCTCCTGTAGTCTGGCATCTGTTGTTCATTTCCCATGTTACTCTCTGCTGGAGAACTTTCCATGTCACTCTCTGCTTCAGAACTTTCCATGTCACTCTCTGATTGAGAACTCTCTGCTCAATAAGTTTCCATGTTACTCTCTGTGGGAGAACTTTGCATGTCACTCTCTGCTTGAGAGCTTTCCCAATCATCACTATCATCATCGTAAATTTTCAGCTGTGATGGACTCTTCCATCTTCTTCTAATGACAACTTCATCATCGCTATAATCTTCCCCACAACATGTGTCTCCAATCTCGATTGTTACACTGTCATCCACACAGCATCAGTAAGTTCAATGTCCCCTGTTTCATCACTCTTTAGTGAGCTGTTACTTTCAGTAATATCTTCCAAATCTTCTGGTTGTGTGTTGAGGTCTGTTGTTACATTTTGTTTAATGTATTGTAACCTCCCTTTTATGCTGCTTTTCTTAACTTGTCTAAACTTTGTTTCCTTTGTGAAAACATATCGATGCAGTAACTAAAAAATTCGTCTTTTCGTATGGTGTTGTCCTTAGCGTGTTCCTTGTAACCTTAAAAGAGTTCACTGGTATTAACAAAGTAGTATTGACACATCCAACTTTTCAAATTTGCTAAGTCAATACGGTACCTAAAAGGAGAAAACATGTTGATATTATGTTGTGACTACCAGCCACAAATAGAATCATGAATGTGCACATTTTGAAACTTCACATTGTGTAGAGTTGCACCACTCAGTAAGACTTATGATAAATTTGAATTTTGGCTGCTTTCTTGTTAAATGTGAGATCAAAGTACTTATGATTCATATTAAGCTATTGCATTTCTTTTGTTGAATTAATTTCTGTTTGAGTCGGAACATCTTCAGCTTTGACATTCACATTATTTTCTACATTTGTTGGTTAAAAATAATCCGGATCTTCGCCGAAAATACTGGGCAAATTTGTTTGGTACACAGAGTTGTTATTGTAATTGTTTGAACTCTGACAAAATTAGATAATTTTTATGTCTGCGACAAGTTTCCAGGTTACAAAGCCGAACTTATTAATTGCATCTTTTGAATGACGCATTGAAAGAGGGTATAATACATAAGATCACCTACTTATTTTCTTTGCTTTGTGAAGTATTCACACAAGATTGGTATATTTCCAATGGGAAAATTTCACCTTTATAACATAAAATTACAATCTGAAAGAAACGTAGAGTCTGTTATGAAGTGTAGTATCTCTTTGTGTAGAATTTAGAACAGTTCTTTCATCATTACGAAGCATTAAAATATCATCAATAACAGGGTGTCACTCATATATGATTATACGGTGGTTTCAATCGGGTTCGAACTCATAACGTACGGTAACCAGTCACCTAGCGGAGAAGCCACAGACAAAACCACTGGGCCAAATCCCCAATCTCAAAAAAGATTGGTTCAATAACCGAGCTAGGTTGTTACAATTTTTCTGAAGAAGAATTTGGTAATTTATTTCCTGAAAGCCTTGGAGACACACAAATTATGGACACACTTCCATTTTAAAAATTTGGTTTATCTATTTTTTCGTAAGTGGCAGGCCTGATGTGTGAGGAATTTCATGTAAACATATCCACATATTATTAAAGCGATTGAGCCGAGAAAAGGTCTTCACAGATGAAACGACAATAGCTTCAAACAAATAAAACAGTATGCTTAGACTAAGAACCAACATATTTGCCGTGGTCGTGAATGAAAATAAACAAGCACGGGCTTATACCCAGATGAGTGCGGTAAGTAACAATGTTCAACTGCTAGTTGAGTTTCACCTAATTTGTGTACTGCCTCACTTGCTTCCAAGAACTTGTTGGCACATGAAATTACACTGACAAAACAAAACTATAGTACGGATAATGATGTAAACCATATGGGTCTGACCTATTACTACGCACAAAAACATATACAGATTATGCTAGGATGGCATTCAAATTGTGCCATAGAGATATTTCACACACAAAATTGAACCTACCTTGCTGGAGAGAGATTTTGCAGTGTATTCATTTACAATAATAACAGCGTAGCCCTACAAGATTGTTAAAAAAACACAATCATAATTGGCGAAATTACAGTTTATTTCTGCAGATGATATTCACAACAATGAAAATACAAACAATGGCAACAAGCTAGGCAGACATATACACTGTCGTTTAAATTACACCATATGATGTGCATAAAATGACCTTGTATTTTCTTGGCGATGAAAAACGAAAGGAAATACCTTGTTTTAAATTGAACTTTGTACAATGGAGCAACTACTAATGGGCTCTGCATTGATCCTGCCACCATCCGAAACCACATCTATAAAATCAATGCAAAAACATTTAAAATAAACGTTTTTGAAGTGAAACGTGTTGCACAATACTAAATGACATGCATTCACTACCAAACAAGTTTGCTTATCTCACTCAATTAGACACGATTAAGACCTAAATCTTTCTTACAAAAGGTTGATGTTCACGTGCAGTGTTACTGATAAGGATCACTACCTGGTATCTGTCAGTGCCTAAAATTACTGAAACTAATGATCTGTCTTTCCATACTCTTCAGTTTCTGAAGATAAGGGTTATTTGTACACGCTTACGGCAATAGTTTCACCCTAGCATGGTATTATGAGAGGTACATATTAAATAAACAAAACAAAAAGAAATCAGATAAAGCACACCCAGATATTGTGTCAAACAAACAAGTAAGTTCAATAACACACATTCATCAGCATATACCTACATAGACTACACATTATGGGTGGTGAAACAGTGACTCTGAACAAGAAATCTCCCATTTAACCCATTAAAGACTTTATCATTGTACATTTGTATTGTATACTCACATTCTAGAAATTCACACAACCGTTTTGCAGAAAATCCAACAGGCAAATTTCTGATAGAGACATTGCGACCTAAAAAGTAAACAGATGGAACTATATATCCTCTCAATAGAAATGGGAGTATTAAAGGCAGGTGCCCATGTTTTGGCTATCTGCCATCTAAGACATGTACCCATATTTGTGGCTATCTCCCATCTAAGACATGTACCCATATTCTTTACCCAACGTATAACTTTACGATGACCTATGACCCATCATCTGGTAGAAAATGTGGATTTTTACGTACGAACGAATAATTGCAGCCGTACAGCTGCATCTCGTATGGACGTTTTGGATCGCTAACCTGGAGGGTTCGGCTTGGCTAGGCTAGGCTCGGCTCGACTGGGCGCCGTGGTTTTGGAGTTTGCCTAACCTTAACCAGGCTACTTTTTCGACCACCAATATCTGTCTTCGCCATTCACAACGTTTTTTCTGTCAGTTCTTCTCTAAATTAACCTCAACATCTATTAACACTTGACTTACCAAGTTTACCATATCTCTCGAAACAAACTGGCTCAAGTCAACCCTCTTCAAGACAACTCTTTATTGAGACTAGACCAGAGAATCCGGCCGAACAATTGCACCACGCTTTTTTCTCGCCATACTTGTTACCTGCTGTGACCCCGTTTATCTGCTGCCCCATTTGCTGGAGTAAATTAACGTATGGGTGTTTGTACCCAACAAACAGAAAAGTAAAGAAATGGTCTACTATCTTAAAAAACCATCAGATTTGATTGATATTTGGCCTAATTATTGGTATTATTAATTTATTTAAAAGCTTGAAATTGCTACCTCAATCTTGACGAGTTGTGTCGGGTGACCAAATCTGATGTTTTCCCGCCAAAATTCATGTCTTTATTTAATTTTAATATTCTAACCGATACCCATAAAATTTTCTTGATTTTCTCAGCACGTTTGGAAAAAAACATATATTCTTTCAAACACACATTGCACTGAGGAAAATCTCACTATTTTTCTTTGTGACATTCAAAACGTTCATGTAAACAGTCAAAAATATTGTATTTTTTGTTGTCTGTGAAAAATGTTAATTGAAATTTAATAATTTTGCATCTGGAAGTAGTTTAAACCCAAGTTTCTATCCCTTTTTTACATTAATTGGTCGTAATATTTTCAATACTTTGATGGCAAGCGGTTAGAATTTTAAGTTATTTGCAATATACAATTTTTGCGGAAAATGACAGATTTTGGTCATGTGACTTGGCTTAGGTAATACATTCTGATAAATTACAACTTGACCAACCGCGAAACATATTTTGAGCAATTTTCACAATTTGCTGACCAGATCTGATTAAAAAGTACGTTCAAACTGATTTTACCTGTGAATAAACCTTTGCCCATGCACTAAGGTTCCAAGACAAGTAATTGACCTTTTTTCTAACAATTCTCTGTCGGTTAATAAGCTCAGAACCCCGTAAATTATACATTTTCTGAAAGCTTAGATATAGGGAAATATTTTTGTAACCATAGTGTCACCATTGTTTACAGAACCATCAGCTGAAATGTGATTTGCTGAACCTTTCAAAAATCGCTTTTCCAGCAATCAGCTTGTCGATCTCTCTTCCTGTCTCTGGTGAATACACTTTTCTTATACGATTTGATTATACTAGCCATATTCTTCATACCGCTGTCACTCACTTCATTTGTGTTCCTATTGAAGATCTGTTTTAGGTTTCACCCCTTTCGGGGTGCATACTACCGTACGTTATTTACTAATATAAAGGTATTACCATATAAGTGAAGTGTTTATCGTATGTGCGCTTATCATGGATCACGCGAACATTCATGGGTATTTAATTTATTCTGTCAATGTCACATTGTTGGACGAGATGTGATTATAATCGAGTATTGCAAATGCTATTTGAATGACATTTATTGCTGTGAAAGAAATCGTGTTTCTTAGGTAGCTAAATGCAAAACCACAAAAGTGCCAGGGTAAAGATATAAGCAACGAACATAATTCCAAAGACAGTTATATCCTGACAGTTATAAACAGATTGTTAGTGTATTGGTAGGTGCTAAAGAGTTTGCCTCAGACGTAGCCTATGAAAGTGTATGTTGCTATTTCATGTCGTCATTTCGTCTGACGTTCATGTGTATTTAAGAATTACATTTGTCAAAAAAAACATTAAAACGGTCCTTCCACGCTTACCAGTAAGAAGTCATAACTGTCACATTTTGATGTCTGGAACTAACTCGGCATACCATGTAACTGTGACCGTCCATTGCTGAATGTTCTGTTCATAATCTCTTGAAATATGACGTCACCACAGACCCAATAACCCAAATCATACAAGGTAATCAAATTATCAGGTCGCATATACATAAAAAATACAATGTCAGGAAGGACCAATTTGAACAACGACTATAAGTAATACCTCACGGTGGTGCAACCAGGTGTCCAGCAAGGGTAAGCTAGCATGCTACACCACTCAAGAATGGCCTAAAAGTGTCAGAATCAATAGTAATCCATTAAAGCTAGTGAATCACTTTATTAGCCAAAGTTAAGAATGCTGTCACGCATCAAACGGTTTTCAACGGTCATCAATCTTTCCGTGTTTACAGTAAAACTTTGTATAATGAAACTTTTATTTATATTAAAAACCAGCAAAACGTTTGCTCAATTACAAAACCTGTGAAAAGGGCGTTTCATTTAATTTTGAGCTGTAAATGATGGGAAGCCCTTCAGGCAAAATGTTGAGTTTTCCACAACATTCAGAATTCTGTCCCTAGCACCAGGCCATGCCCCTGGACCCTGCAGGCGATACCAGTAAGGTACCATTGGACCATACTCGTAGGCAAACGCCAGTTTTGGATCTGACAAGAGCAGGCGCCAGAATGAAGGTTTCACACCAAGTATCTCGGCTACTTCGTCCATGTGAGTGGGGCCTGGAACCTGTTAGAACCAAGAGAAATATGACACACTATAAGAACACAAGCCAGTTTCGTCACTCCAACATGACTAGTATTTTGGTGGAATCGATGTCGTTTGCGCCTCGAAAGCGGAAGACAAACTTTTGCTTAGATTTTCCTCAACAAATATTTAAACTTCACTCTTTCAAAATCAAGAATATAAGTGGGGAGTCACCTTGCAAATTTTGATGCCAGAGAATCAAATTACCCAAGATTTCCCCATTTTGGAATTCAAAATGGCCGCCATCCCTGTGTTAACTCTATTGAGAAAAGTAAAATTTTCGATTTTTCGAAAAACTAAGACGGTGAAAGTTTTCTTACGCCAAGAGCTTCAAATGAGCCCCACACCTGTGGTTGATAAGAAGAGTAATTTAAAAAATTGAGAGTCCAAATATCTATCTCCGAGGCGCATTCTACCCTAATCAAGGTGTTCGATTAACAGTCTGCTAGGAGACCACTTAAATTCATTCCGTATCAAACTATAAGCGAGCCGAAACTCAGTCGTCAAGCAAACAATTGCATTCTGTGATACGAAAACGATAATCCGTGTCATGACAAAGACGATTACTAAAACGTCTTTCGGGTTCATAGAAAGGGGAATACATTATCACTTTGCATTCATTATCCACAATATTGTCTTGTATGTTTACTAACAGCGCAAAGAAAAAGTAAATTATATTTAACAAATAAATGCTATCACTTTTAGGAAGTATTTCCCTGTAAACCGCAGAGTATGGCGACCGCCTTTTTGGTAATAGAAGCTAAAAGAAAGCTTTCCAATTTAATATGTTGGAATGGCAGTCTTGATACGTTAGCTGATGTATAGACTATGTCTTGTTTCTGGAAATAAAGTTGCTAGATGGTGTTAATTATATAAAATAAAGAAAATAAACCCCTGTCCCTCTCATAGCGATTCATGATTAATTTCAGCAACTGAATTGACAGGCTACTCCAGACTGAAAAAAAGACTGCTCGACACAACGATGCAAAGTAATCCAACCCTTCATATAACCTTTAAAATCATTGTACACGAATGCACTTTTATTGTCATTGATCGCTTCGACATTCAACTTCCCTGTGCATTACTGTACACGCATTTCAGATGATGGGTGCCTTACGTAAAAATACTTGTTTTTCATATTCTTTATATTCTGGTCAACATCTCCTTGCATGATGGTCTTTTCAGGAAGCGATATCTTGCCTGCAAATACTTTGCTTGCTAGTCTGGCGTGCAGCTCAGCTACCGGCCACAGTGGCCCAATCGCACACATTATGTTGATCAGCGCAAGCCTTTCTGGATGTTCAAGTCGAATTGGGAATATGTTCTTGTACAGCTCAGCGTTGTCTGATTCGTCTTTGTAAAGAATAACAGAAAAGTGTTAAAAACACCCCAAAGCATCAACATCAACAAGACAATCAGACTGCTGTACTGAAACGGGGTCTCGCCAATCAATTTTTACATCCAGAGTATGATTGTGATGAGATCATCTTACTACTTCAAGGAAATAGCGTTACAATATGTGATAATCATCACACTTCCTCGTTATGCACTATTGCATTACTATGCGACTTGAAACAAGGGGCCAATTTGCCTGACAACAGAGAGGCCCGCTATACATATGCAAAGAAGTCAATCTAAGAATGAAGTTAGGGGCAACATCAAAAGTTCAACATAATAAATCTAACTTAATTGCTTAAGTTTGGGCTCAGACCCCCCCCCCCTTCTAACTTAACTGGCATAAAATTGAAAAACATGCGGACTCATACCCTGTACTAATTCTTTCAAACGACGTACCAATGTACCATTGAATTAAATAAAAATTGAAAACCATTATAAAGTAACAAAAATACGGGTGACTGGATCGGTTTTAGCGTACAAAAAACAGCCTTGAAATCGTAAAATTTGCCAAAAAGACGTTAAATCGTTTTTGACTGCACAGAAATTAATTTGGCCAAACCCCCCCCCCCCCCCAAACTTAAGCAATTAAGTTTTTTTTTCAAACATCGATCTTTTGACGTCGCCCCTTAATTTTCTCGATGCAGAATGAGATAGAAAATGATGGTAATGATCGGTGGAGATGATAATGGTGATAACTTTTGATGGTGATTCTTAGTCATGGTGTGTTTGGTATTGTATGATGCCTGTGTCATGAACTTTTTTACTTGCAAATTTTCTCATAATATTGACAGGTGACAACAAGTACACATTACCGTACAAAATCGAATCATCAATGGTTGGTACGGAGAACTTGTATCCAGTCGCAAAGATTACAGCATCGATGTTCTTCAGGATTGTGCCGTCCGCAAGAATGACATCATTTTTCAGAAATTCTTTAATTTCCACCACTGGTTTGATCTGGCCTTGTGTAAGCCTATCTTGCATGTCATCACTGATCATGATACTCTTCAAGGCCGTGTGTAAATCTTTACCCTGTCAATATTTAGTATAAAAAGATACAAATAGTGGTAAATGTCGCAACGCAAGGAATATGAGAGAGAAAGAGAGAGAGAGAGCACCTTTATCACACACACACATTTTTCAATACATACACATAAATATATAAATATATATATATATACCAAAACTTGTTTGTATCTTCTCAGAGGGGTAAAGTGCTCGAGGCAGGGATATATAAGTAAGCACCTTGAAGGCAAATTTCACACAATAAAATCTACCTATCGACGATCGCGTGTATGCGTGAAACTCGAGTAATAGGTACCAACATACTTGATGTGACTCATATTTATTGATATATATATATATATATATATATATATATATATATATATATATATATATGGCAGTATCCCTCCGAGCCTGACGTCACGTGAGTGAGAAATATTGGGAGATTATATATTTATCACATGCGTAGACCAACTTCTTTTATTCGAATAAAATTCACTTTCCCGTGCGATGTAATTTGGACCTGTCAGCGTGGCGGAGTTGTACGGCTCCAGCTGATTCCGTTCACATTCGGACGCACGTTCCTCTCGATGCGTCAGAGTAGTCTCTCGCTGTCGGATTTTCCACCCAAAACTTGAATTGATATAGCCGTTATCATCGAGTACAAGGGAAAGGAGGATGGTATAGTATCTTCAGATGCATTATTTTATTTGAAGGTAAAGTAGTAATGTAAAAAATACATCGAAATTTAACCTTGTCTTGCTGTTCATAGCGGCGCTTATACGTTGTTTATACTGTACGAACGAACACACTGTGCAATGCTGCAGTCGTCATTTTTACTGCTATCTAAAAATCGTGTCAGTTCCTGACTTCGGTCATAATATATGAATAAAACCACCATTGAACTGTATCACATCGTTCTTGTTGGTCATTTATGTAACCATACTGCACCTAGGAAAATTATATTGCTCGAAACTGGCGAGGACTAGAGGAGTACGATGCCGTATGAAGATCGTACATTTGCATATATTCTCAGCGCCTTGGACGCTGTTTGAAGTTGAGAGAAAAAATGTATAATCGTTCGTCGTAATTATGAATGAAACTTAAATCATAAAAAATCACAGTAAACAAAGCGCAACAAGAAACTTTTTTTAACATTTGCCATGTAACGTTCATTCGACCTCGATTTTACTCGTGTCTTATGAAAACACGTCATTGGCCGCGGCTCCTATCGCGCTGTCGACGAAATGGCACAAGCTAACTGTAAACCGTGTTTGCCGTACATTACCACAGTAAACATTCTCGCTTAAGTACGGCCTACCGCAGAAGTTCAACGGCAATAAAACACTTTGCCGATGCTAAGAATTTAACCCGTCACCTGACAGGATGATGTGTTGACTTTGATACATCATATTCTTAATATATATGTTGGATTCTTGTTCGGTGATACATTTGTCGATTTTGAGCCATGACTCGCATTTTCCCCAGTTGAAAAAAAAACAGACAAACTTTCACAACCATCGCTACCAAAAGCTTTGACGTTTTTGCTATATCCTCTGTGCCATCTCAATTTTCATCTGCACGGAATGCTTAGACACAGTTCGAGCAGAAAAAAAGTGCCGACCGTATACCCCAACGGAAATCTTGTAACCGTATACCGATAGTGTGACGTCATACTATAGGGATAACTGGGTCTATGTATGTGATATATATATATATATATATATATATATATATATATATATATATATATATATATATATATATATACCTACCTTAGAATATACTTCTAAAATGTAGGATATCTGTATATTAATTAGTTTTTGACCTGGTTCATATTACAGTATTCAGGGCTTACAGACTTAGGTTGCAATGCATACCGGTACGTTTATAATCATACTCACGCGGAGACGGCACAAGAAACGCGCAATAGCTGTGAAATAGCATAGCTTTGGCAACAAAGAAAATGCAAATGCAATGCAAACAGAAAGACACAGGATGCAAAAGTTATTGCGATGAATCTCTAAGCTTCATGATCACACAATAATTAAGGAATTAACCGCGTGACGACGACAGAAAGTTAGTGCATATTTGCTTTCTGATCAAGATACATGATAGAGTATGTTTATGATAGTACGTCATCAATACAACTTACATCGCCTTTCCTCTTGGTATTAAATGCCATTTTATAACCTGGGAATGAGCGCTTAACAGATCTCTAAATGGCCTTTGGGTCTCTTGAATTCATTGTTGTAGATCTGCCATATCAACTCACGACATTATTATCGATACAGCAACACTTCTCTTGTGGTTGAAATCGCACAACTTACCTGTAAACCAAACACTTGATGATCGACGACTCGCGTTTTGCTGATTTTCTCCATCGTCTTTGCCATTTTTGACGGTGACTTCATCACAGACCGAGTCATCATGTGGAACTCATAGGACAATCCGTCCTGACCGATACGAGGGAAAAACAAAGCACCATGGCGCATGCTCAGATACACCTGAAGAAAGACAGTGACCTTTCCTAGTGTTTTGGTGTGACGTTACTTCACCACCCAATTATCCCAAATTAGTTCCAATCGATTTAGAAGAATATTTCATAAAGTGCATCAACAATTTATGCACCAATTATTGAGAAAATAGAACTGGTCCTACAAAGTCCAGCAAACGGTATATTTGTTGACGATGATGATTATTATGATGACGATAATTTTGCACATATTTGTTAGTCAATAGTGAGGAATAGTATACCACGATTGCATAGAAGACTAGGCTTCATATTGTAAGTGAAATCAGATCTTTGTGAGACATTTACGTTTGTTTGATATTGATACTTGACTCAGCCTTATCAATAAAAACCGCCAGCAATTAGAAATTATGTCATCCTAAGATTTCAAAGGGTGGGAGCAAAAATCTGAACTCGCCTCGGACAGTCCAAATTAAAGTTTTTTATCTTGAAATTTCGAGATGAATTCCGTTTTGTAGATTATTTTCCAGATTACTGCAATGCAAAATATAAAGCCAGATAATTCTTCCAGAAGGAAAGACATTACTTTAAATTTTAAAGAAAGCTTTGACTTTGTAGACAGGAGGTAAAAGAAGATTGCAATGACGGACCTTTTAGAGACATTTCAATCATTGCAATAAAAACAAATATAGTGCAGAATTTTGAATGTCTTTCCAATGTACTGTTACAAATCATAGTTCGAGTCATCCTGTGTATTACCTTCGCAGCATTTCTTGCAACTTCACAAGATATTTCACTGCCAGACATGTATCCACCTGTTAAACAACAGCAATACCAGTAAACGATTAATCAAAGTTTTGTGTGGTGCCATATACATCAATTAATTTTGGTAAATCATTCTTTTGGATACTTCAACTTTGAAGTCTTTAAATACTTTGCCACAGCTTACTTCCAATCCCAAGAGCAAAGTTTGATGAGCAACGTTTCAATGTGGCTTCATCAGGCTCGGGCTTTATGTATAGGATAAAGCACGAGTACTCGAGCTCTTCTGGTATACAAAGTCCAACCCAACGATAAAATGTCCGAGACATTTTATCGTAGGGTTGAACTTTATATACCAGAAGAGCCCGAGTACGAGGATTTTATCCGACTTAAAAACTATCGCCCCTAACTGATATATTTTCGTTTTCAATGTGCTTACGTCAACCGTCCCCTTTGACAATGTAACATGTTTAGGATATGAATTAAAACTTTCATTTGTGAAATAGCCTCCCAATGTAATGGAACATCCTATAAATGCCCTAGGGCACATTAGTTTATGTTTGTACCACCGCAGATTTTGTGTTGCAGCTGGTTTCCGCTTTGTTACCAAATTTGAATATTAGGGAAAAAACGTACCAGATGTCTACAGAATATGACATGTTCACTTTTGATTGGACAGTATATCACAGTACGATAAATTACCCACAATTCTCTTTGATTTGTATCCATGAAGGTTACTTTTCTAAAAACTTTTTCAGTTCTGCATGTAAGCACTAATGTTCAGCATCAGAATAATTGAGAAAACGTAGAATGCAAATTTCTTTTGTCATTTCCATTGGAAAAAATCAATATCCTTTTGTTTCAAAAACAGGTGCAACTGGTCTCCCTATTTTCCATCACATTATTCTGTATGGCTGAAGGCACAATCAGTGGAAAATTTTACAAAAATGCTATCTCCTCTCTCAATCTTGCATAATTTTCCAAATCATTTAAAATGAGAATTGAAAAGAATGGTGTTCTTAAAAGTACGTTTTCAGAATTGTTACAACTAGTCTATGAATTTGTCTACACATGGGAGACCTGGTAGACTTCTCTGGGGAATCTCTGAGGATACAAATCGCAATGAATTATGGGAAATTTACACTACTGTACAGTACTTTACTACGGCGCTGTCATTCGTTTCCGGAATTTGGTGACCAAGGCTTCCCGAGTAAATAAAACACCCTGATTTGAGCACTCTCATTGGTCAATCAACAGTAGATAGTTTTTTATTACTAATACAGAATCACAGTGCGCATGTCCAGATAGACAATGCGGGGAAATTAATGTGACACAAAAGGAGACCAATTACATGACAGAGACATTTTGAATTATTGTAGGCCCATAATCACCCAATCCCTGAAGGTATATGGTTTCTGCTTTATTAATCCACAAACTTTCTAGTTGTTTCATGATTTGTGTCTTTTGATCCGCCAATCGTCAGATGATAACAGCTGTCAAAGCATTATCAGACAATGAATGACCGGGCAGTCTAAAATGAGGCACTACATACGTAGATCTTTCTGTACGAATTTTTTAAATATTAGGAAAGTTACCATTCATTCTTTTATGGAAAGATTGTGTAGCCAGCCCTATGTATTGAATTTACATGTACGGAAGAATAAGACGTATATAATGTTGTTTGATTTGAAAGTAAGGTCATCTTTAATTTTCAAAGATTTACCGGATACTATAGATGTGGAATAATTTGTGTCTTGTATAATAGCTCAACAAGCACGTCTTCCCGAGTTGCAAAGTTTCCAACCCCAGGTATATATATATATATATATATATATATATATATATATATATATATATATATATATATATATATATATATATATATAAAGATTACTTCGAGTACAAAGTAATCTGAGGATTGCAGAATACATGATACTTAAGTAATATATTTCATTACTTTGTACTTGAAGTAATCTGTTTATTTACAACGCTATGCTTAGCATTGAGCACTGTAATTTTGCATGAGGACATCTGTATACTTCGAGATTATATATATATATATATATATATATATATATATATATATATATATATATATATATATATATATATATATATATATATATATATATATTATGTATATATGTATGTATATGAACATCGTCTTACCAATAACTAACACCGTCTTTCCCCGAAAGTGATCTGGTTCTCGATACTCGTTAGCATGGATTTTCATGCCGGCGAAGTTGTCTATACCAGGGTAGGAAGGAGTATGGGCTCTGTTGAAGATACTAGTGCACACCATAACATAATCAAACTCTTCGGTGGTGATACTGTCATTGCCGTGTTGTAGTTGTACAGTCCAATACTTGTCTCTGCCTGACGGTTTCACTGAGATAACATCTGTGTTGAATCTGATGTATTTCTCCAGATCGAAGTGTGCCGCGTAGTCCTGCAGATACTTGAAAAGAAGTCGGCGGCCAACAAATTGTGGATATTCTTTCGGAAAGGGAAAATCTGAAAATGCAGTCATCTCTTTGCTCGTGTTACTCACAACAGAGTCATAGATAGCGCCTCCCTGTCCGGGACGTAGATCCTTTGTGTAATACCATACACCACCTTGAAGACAAGGCAAAACAGTTAGAGCGCCAGAGGTAGTTAATCAATGCAAGACTTCAGTGGCCCATGTTAGAAATTCACAGATACTAACAAAAATAGCAGAGTCGCCACTATTGATATATGGTCTACTTTTATGCTAATTTCAAAACGTTCTTTTACTGATTTCGACTGACCCTCCCATAGCCTTGCCACAGCTAAACAGTTTGTTCATTGAACAACTTGGATACTTTGTCCTCTTGAGAGTGTTCAGTTTTGTACTTTGTCCAATTTTGGAATGTACCATACCACACCCTCTTGTAGTGTGAGTTGAGTATAATAAAGACTGAATATAATGACGCAATTGACCTACTAATCAGTTAATGGTCACGCCCATTATACTTCAAGCACAGATACGATTGATTTATCACAATAGTCATATAAGATTTCGTGGATTCAGTTTTTATACAAAAACCAATTAGAAATATTAATCAAATATATAAAAGAGCCGATAACGTACGTACGATCAATGTGCACCAGAAAACATTGCATTTAGCATTTAAAGTTGTCCAAATACAGCAGGAATTTATCATATTATGTACATGAGCATCAGCAAGTATTGCAGTATTCATAAGCATAAATATCCTAATAATAAAATTCAACCACATTTTAATATCTGCTTATCTGCAGTGTATACACTGTGTAGCAACTTTTGCCATTGACTGAACATGGGAAATGCTGTCACTTGTATATTCTTAGATATAGATTATGACCTAAATAAGGGTCTCAAGAGGGCTGTTTACGTAAGCAGACAGTACATTGTGTAAAATATGATTTTATTAATCACTGCATAACTTATTAATAATCATTATTATAACAACAATGGAGTTTTTAGAAGGTATTTAACAAAATAGATGACATTGTTTGTAAAATAAGTTAAATTATACTGTATCATCCATATTGATAATTGTTTAATATTCAAAATTAAGTTTTGGTCGTAACAGGCTAATTGGCTTGTGGTCATCCGGCAAGCAGCTCATCACAAACGACTGAGGTTGGCGGCAAAGCTGTGAACGGTATATTGACCTGCATGCATAACTGTAATGGTATCGACGTATTCTGTCCGCACATGTTTCTGCTAAAATGGGAGCTTGTTTACATATAATATATCTGGGTGACTTTTGTGTTTGATCGCGTCTATTATATGGAATGTTGTAGCGCACGTTTGAAAACCTCGGCCAAAGTAATCTGAAACTGCATAGCCTAAACTACCCTACTTTCAACTACCAATATTCTTCGCCATTGATAACTTTTTTCTATCAGTTCTATACTTAAAATCTCTCAATATCAACTAACATGTGGCTTACCAAGTTTATCGTGTCTCTCGAAACAAACTGGCTCGAGTCCACCCTCTTCAAGACAACTTTTGATGGAGACCAGACCAGAGACTCCAGCACCAACAATTGCAACACGCTTTGTGGTCGCCATGTTTGTTAACTGCTGTGACCCCATTTGAGTGGCAGCTGCAAAATTGGACCTGTCACCTTGACCTGCGATGTTTTATTCATGATGGCCCTGGGCAAATAAGGGCCAGGACAGTTCACGGTCACTCCAAAAAGTGGACAGTTTCACTAGCACGGGGTGAGAGGGTCGGTTAAACTCATAGACAATCTCGCTTCATGTTGTCTATGGTTTAGTAAGTGATAAGTGGTTGACCCTTTTCAATGAATTAAAGACGCAAACAGGATAAGGTAACCTTTAATCCCGACTCCAAAAGGTCATGCATGTGTAACGTTTGCTAAGCGCTTTACGAGAGTAAAGTTGGCGTCATCCTCAGCCTCAGTCAGCGTCAAGGGGTCACACGAACTTGTAAATGAGTATGAGGGTGACGCTAAGGGGTCAGTTTCACCGGCGTCAGATCCGAATATTTCCGACTGCGTCTGAGGGAATGATAAGCTTAAAAGCGACCGTAAAAATATGCTCCAAGTTTCATATCACTTTAAATATCAATCAAAATACTGTGGCGTTTGTATTTCATAATATTTGGTAACCTCTTATATTAATATCCGTTTCTCGAGATGTAGTTACAATACAACATTCTGAGCCATGATTTAGAAGTTCGAATGCTGTGTGTTTCTTGGTAGTTCCTCTCAATCGTTCTTACGTCGAATTTTCAGGCCTCAAGTCATACTTATACAAGTGTATTGTTTCATAAATTATCTTTAATAATAAGGGCTTCCAAATCGCCTCTCAAGGTGGCAAATTCTACAAATTTCCGACCATGAATGCCTTTTTGCTCAAATTTTCGAGTTGTATGGGACACCTGTATTTGAAGGACTAGAAAAGCTCTGTGTGGCGCAACCGCATCACGTCATGTCATTACCGATCTTTACGAGACATGGGAAAATCTCGCCTTGGGTTCTATAAGCCTCGGTAATATATACGCACTCTTCACATTCTTATATTACGATGCAGTGATGGAGACTGCATAGTGTTAACTGGCACCGGTCAGACGCTGATAACAAAATACAGTGATAGAAGCTAGAGGAATGGTAGTTGTAGTGTACCTCCTTGTTTGTATACTAGTATCTGTCTGTCTGTATGTTTATTTAATGTACATGTATGCCAGTATTTATGTCAGACTCACGACAGCTGGCCCCAAACGACTTCAAAAATATATAGTCTTTCCCTGGAATAAAGGAAGCATTTCAGCTTACTTACAAAAGCAAGCTGTGTTTGTATGTACGTATGTATGCATGCATGCATGCATGTATGTATGTATGTATATATGTATGTATACATGTATGTATGTGTATGTATGTATGTATGTATGTATGTATGTATGTATGTATGTATGTATGTATGTATGTATGTATGTATGTATGTATGTATGTATGTATGTATGTATGTATGTATGTATGTATGTATGTATGTATAATAAGGTCATAATTTAATTGAGAGTCCAAACTGACAGTCATTTGTCAATGATACAAATTGCATGGTACACATACACAGGCTGTGCTAGCAAGCTTCATACTTGACAGTTCAACATGCTGCAGGGAGTAGAACAAGAATACAGTTGTATAAAACTGAACAAAAGATATTGTCAAAATTATCAAAGTTAATACAGCTGCTGCCTATGGGCAGTGTCACCATCATATACTGCACTGCTACTGTAGTGTCATTGACATGGCATACCTGGGTATTGTCAGAGATATCTCTTACTCTGATGTCCATGGTAGTTGAAGAAGAGTTCAAATGACACTCAAGACAGTAAAACATACTCGCACACAAGATCAGGCCAGAGAGCAACACATAGAAGACCAGTCGAGACTTGAAATTTCATCAGGGCTTTTTTAATCCTTGCATATGAGAATAATCAAATATTAAAGAAAAAAGATAGGGTGACCATGCTTGATTTTCTTAATTCTCACATTCTCATCATAAAATAATACAAAAGTAAAACTTTGAACAGTAAAGACTAATTTAAATGAAAAATGAGTCACGAAATGGAATTCTTTATTTTTAAGAGAATTTGCCATTATTACATAGAAAATTTCAGATATTAAAACATTTATTTGATGGCATCAGAAAAAAAACAAGAAACTATTGACCAGTCAATAATTCAACACTACTTTGACTATTTCTACAAAAATGAAGATGAAAATAATAGAAACATTTAGTGTTTATTCTAGAATCATCACTTCTAACTATAAAACTACACCAAACAGTAAGACAGGTCTATTTCTTATCACTTTCATACATACACTGTACAATAGTGGTGTTTAATGACTGTATTCTTTAACTCTTTGAAATATATTCAAATATCTTGATTTGCTATTGTCATTTTGAAACAGAAATTGATCTTGAGACAGATTCAGGGTTTTCAGCTTTGCAGGCTTTGTGAAGTTGATTTTATTAACACAATGTCACCTGGCAAATACATCATGTAACATATTTAGAGGTTAAAATGACAAGAAAACATAATATCAAACTCAGTAATATTAAATAAGCTATTAATCTAGTTGATGAATTAAAAAAAAAAACATTTGTGTTTTTAATAGCCATGTAGCTAGTTTTAAATACTAGTGATATGAACTCAACCATTAATTTCATTAAAAGGTCTCTCCAGACAAACTAAGCAAAACAAAGTCTGTATGGCAAAGGGCTTACTTACTCTTACCTGTCGCTGGTCACAAATTTTCCGATATCCTAAACGAACACTTTTAAAAGGTTTTCGTTGCCCATACAAGCTTGGAAAAACTTGAACTTCGCGGTTCTTTTCGAACGAAACTTGATGATTCCCAAAGTTAGAATCTCAGCCCACTTCAGGCTACACGGGATCCATCCATTAGACCTAACTCATCTATGGTATTCTCCAAACGAGTACCTTCATCAATATCCATCGGATCAGTTCGCTTATTGTTTTAGAGTAGTGGTCTCCTCATTATCATTTAGCTTGCCAGGACAAAGAACATCAACACGTCTTGCCGTCACCGCAGCCTTTTGAAAAGTGCCAACACTGATCAACGTTCAACTTGACTGGCTCAGTACTGCGCACAGTCACTCGTGAGCCATTCTGCTCTGGGACTATTCGCCCCATGGACGTGTGTACATTTTTTCTCGCTTATATACACACGTCTATGGGGCGAATAGTCCCAGAGCTGAATAGCTCACGAGTGACTGTGGTACTGCGCCATCATGCGACATCCCTACTCACTCTTGACCTTACATGACCTGCTGTAAAGATGGCGGCGTCCATAGGAACGTGGAGTTTCGGACTGGCTGCTGTTGAGGCTGCTTCGAGAACCCTTGAAACTGGCAAAGATGTTGTGTCAGCGGTGGAAGAGGGCATCAACAGTAAGTACTCAAGTGTAATTTAAGTTCACAAAAATCTGCGAACCACTCAGATTTATGGGTTGCACACACAGGTGTGATGTTTTCTGGTAGTTTCTATAAGGGACGATTCAGAATTTACTTCCAGGGGGGGGGGGGTGGAGGATTTTCAGGGGGGCCACCCATTTTTCCCAAGAAAATTTAGGGGGGGCCAGACAAAATACCACAATCTTTTAGGGGGGGGGCAGGGAAAAAAAACATCAATTCAATATTTGCACAGAATTTCTGATCTCTACAAAAGAGAACCATAGATGCTACCTGGGTGACAGATAAACTCAACATGTTTAGTTAAACTCCTTTAGCTGCCAATTCGGTAATATTCACATTGGTTTGTTTTATGCATCTACTGCAGTATCTTGTTCTCCTCCCTGAAACGTTATGAAATGTCCAGTATTTAGCATGTCAATACAAACCATACAGTGAACAGTCAGGGTTGTTTTTGTTGAAAAGAGATCTCAGATCAAGTCCACACTAGAATTCATTTATCAACAATAACAATGGTCATTTATGTTCACACTGGTATCTTGCTGAATACAGCATTGGGTGTTCTATGTAGTGATAGAATAACAACAAATGCTGATACACAGAGATGAACATTGAACAAATGCTAAAAATTACAGCAAATGTCTTTTTAAGGTTGGGTTTACCTTGTAGCTTGTAAAGCAGTTGAAAGTTGCATGATAAAGAAGTGTTAATTTATGCAAATGTATGCAAATCACCCGATTTCTTGGCTTCTTTTCCCCCCAATTTCAAAATTTCCAAAGAATTTAACTCCACTCAGGCTGGGTCAAATTTTCTGAAATTTCACATTATGTTTTTTAAATGCTATATAAAACAACAACTATCAATTGGTTTTGTTTGGCAATAAAGCTCTTACATTTTTAATAAGAGGCATTTTGAATAAGAGGCATTTTAATTTTGCTGATCATGATTTTAATCAATTATTAGAGTGTCGGTCTTTAAACCCCTACAATTTTAAAATGAGGATGGATAATGCCAAATAAAATTGTTTTTTTTTTTCTACATGAATACTCTCCTTTCAAGTGAAATATTACATTTCAGAAAATACTGTCTATTTTTGACTTAAATTAATACTGTCTAGTTTTTGACTTAAATTAATTTTATCATTAATACAAAAATTGAGGTTTTTTACCCCAAATATACACCCACTTCATCCTTTGAGTAAACTACTGCTACTGCTACTCTTCTTTTCTGCTCCTTTTTTCTATGTTTCATTCTCATCAATTTTACCCTTTCTAAATTTTTAAATGTTCTACATGTACATAACTTTTTACAGTGCTTACATCTACTATAACTTTTGTTGAAAATAAATTTATGGCCGTCTCATCTTCAAGATGCTTTTCAGCGAATAGTTTTTTAATGTTGAAAATAAATATTATGTATTACTGTCAAAAATATATGGTGAAAAATTACAAAAGGGTTGATTTCCAATAACAATCCTGTATGTGCATCCAGAAGATCATGTGGCACTGCACCAATGCTATGGTGTCGGATTGTTGAAATATTGTGTACACAAGAAATTTGCTGTAGTCCAAGAAGTGATCTCAGTGTGTATGAGGCTAGGAGAAATGTGGATAGGCTTACACATTGTGTATTGATGCTAATACTTTTGTGTCCCATTCATTCTGATGTATAATCAAAGATTTCACGGCTGGCAGAAAAGGCAAAAAACCCCAAATTAACATGTATTGTTTCGTGTCATCTGAAAACATGCACATCATGACTATTTTAAAATTAAAGTTTGTTAAAAAAATTTGAAATATGAATGCTCTGTCAATTTTGAAAAATACTGCTGCAAAATGTGAATTTAGACTTACACGGGTTGTCTGCATTTTAATATGAACATTGGATTGTGAATGGAATGAGCAGAATAACATGTGAATTCATGTTTTGGATAAGGTGTTTTGTCCAAGAAATGTTCTAAAATATTCCTCAGCATTGTTGCTTTCAGTGGCAGCTACTTGGTTTTATGACAACGAAATAGAAAAAAAGAGAAAATTAAAAACAAGTTGGCTTTCACCAATTTTAATTCCTAATGTTTAAAACTTTCACGGTGAGTCTGCAAATATTCAGCATCATCAAATGAAAATGTATGCTGAACGTGTGCATGTACATGTACATCTCACTTTCCAGAAATATCTGGATATCTGCAAATGATGTACCATTAAACTTCAAGATATAAAGATCACTTTGCCAATTATCTGCTCCTCTGATTTTCTGTTCACTATTTCTAACTGACATCTTTGCTTGTCTCTGTGTGCATCATATGTATCAGTGAGACATAACAGAAAAGTATTAATATTTAGTAATTAACTTTTCTTCAGAAATTTACAACCAGATATGTTTATTGCTACCCTTTCCAAAAGTGTGCCACTTGCAGTCCCTGCAAATCATTCTTTTTATAGTCACATAACCCTGAAATGATTTGTTATATCATCGATTAAATGTCCACTACAGTTCCTGCAACTTGTTAGACTGGATATGTCTATAATGTATAAGCATGCATGTATATTAGGGGGGGCCATGGAAAAAAAACAGGAAAGATGAGGGGGGCCATAGATTTTTTCTATGATTTACTAGGGGGGGCCATGGAAAAAATCACCGAGAAAATAGAAAATCCTCCACCCCCCCCCCCCCCCCCCTGGAAGTAAATTCTGAATCGTCCCTAAGTGTAAGTTTATTCTACGTTTCGACGGGGTCCTACTAATTACTGCCCGTGACTGCCCGTGAACTGCCCGAGGACTGCCCGAGGAGCAAGTAGGCCAAATTTCGCCCATTTTAACACTAAGCCAATAGTTTCAACTTAAATCATGCCCAGCCAACCAAAATATCATTGATTTGGTGTTTCTGTAGCGGTTTTAGAACCCGAAACACGCCAGGCTTTCGACTAGAAAGACGTCACCATCTTGCTTGTTGAGATCATACCATTCAGTGCAAGGGGTGGTAGGCTGTCAGGCTGTACGCGCTCGGCAAGGTTATTGTGCCACCTCTCGGACTGAATGGTATGATCTCACTATCGAGCCTGCGACGTCCTTCAAGCCCGGCGTCTTTCGTGTTCCAAAACTGCCGGAGAAAACATCAGGTTAACGCCAAATCAATGATATTTTTGGTTGGCTGGGCATGATATAAACTGAACCTATTGGCCAAGTGTTAAAATGGGCGAAATTTGGCCCACTTTTTCCTCGGGCAGTGCTCGGGCAGTTCTCGGGCAGTCCTCGGGCAGCTACGGGCAGTCACGGGCAGTAATTAGTAGGACCGTTCGTCGGAGGGTCGTTCTCTTCCGTAACCTAATCTACGGAAGAGAACGTCGAAACGTAGAATAAACTACACTTATAGAAACTACCCAGAAAACATCACGCCTGTGGTTGCACATCACACCACAGTCACTATAGTGAATCGGTACTTCGTATCGTAGATATTGTTGCTGTGAGGCGGTGGTCCTACTAATTATTGCCCTTGACTGCCCGTAGCTGCCTGAGGACTGCCCGAAGAAAATGTAAGTAAAGTAAGCCTTTATTGAAATCGTATCCCAGTTGGGGATCTGATCATAAAGTACAATAAAGGTTTTGCAAAAACAACAATGAAAGAGTATATATAATATATATATAAATATAAATATCTATACATGAGGTCAACATATTAAAGGTTCATAAATAGTTTACTTTGCCTTTTTCATTTTGTCTTGTCTGAGTTTAAAACATGTATGTATGTATTTTCCCAATTCACATAGTGATGCTTTATCTGTCCTTGAAAGATGCTTACAAGGTCTTGTGTGCCTCTGAATGCGTTTTTACAAATGTTTAGTTTACTGAAAAAATCATGTCTAATGTCTGTGTATCCTTTGCAATGAAAATAAAATGTATCTCATCTTCTACTTGTTTGTTTTGGCAATTGGGCATGCTCTGTCTATGACATCAAGGTTTCTATATCTACCTGTTTCTATGTGTAGTATGTGTGCACTAATGCGTAACTTGCACAGGGCTGATCTGTGATCTGGGTTTTTTATAACATGAAGGTAGCTTTCGAGAGAGAAATCTTTTTCAACTCTCTGTATGTGCGAAGTTTATTTTTATGGTGCCCTTGTCTGGTATCATCATGAATCAATTCAAATGCACATTTTTCAAATAGCTGTTTAACTTTTACATTGAAATTATTTTAAAGTGTTTGTCATTTTCTATCTTTACATTCATGGCATCTCCAATATTTACGAGCAGCAACGATTGTTTAATTCCAGACACCCAATTATCTGTATGTGCATTGTCCAGTTGACAACCCAGATCATAAGCCTCACGAGTCAGTGTTGTATCAGATTTCTTACTTATTTTTAACCAATATTTGACCATTTGTGTTATGCTTGAAACAATTAGAGGATATCTACCCAGTTCCATTATACATGCTATGTTGGATGCTTTGTTATTCACTTTAAGTATGTGCTTGCAAATTTAATGTGCAACTTTTCAATTGTGTTTGTTAAGTTTGTGAGTATGGTTTTTGCATTTGTGCATATGTCTGCAGTCCATACTTCTGTACAGTAGAGCAGAATAGGTTTTATCATGGCATCAAACATTTGTAAATGGACCTTAATTGGAATATTTAACTCTGCAAAGAGTAACTGTCTCAATTTAAAACATGCCTTCATAGCTCTGTTTTTCAAATCAATTTGTGCTCTGTTTAGTTTTCCTGTAATATTTAACTTTATGCCAAGGTAAGTGTATGTTGACACATTTTCCAACTCATTACCATGTATAGTAAATTTAAATTTGTTGAAAATTTTCCCCGATTTGTTGAAAACCATGATTTTTGATTTGAGAATGTTTATGCCTAAATGCCATTTTTCACAATAATGCCCTATTGAATTTATAGCATTCTGTAGCCCCGTAGGTGTCTCAGATAGTAGAAGTAAGTCACTGCATAAAGTAGACATGATAAAGTACTCCGTAATAAAGTTGGTGGGTCATTGCTGACACAATTAAGCGAATCTTTTATGTCATTAATGTATAGGTTAAAAAGCAGTGGGCTTAAGCCGTCACCTTGCCTTATTCCTCTCTCAATGGGAAACTGTTCAGTGAGTCCCTCTTTCACCCTAATGCAACCCTTCGAATTTAAATAAATTGACTTAATGATGTTATAAAATTTCCCTGTGATACCATACTTTATTAGTTTGTGTAGAAGCCCCACATGCCAAATTGAATCAAAGGCTTTTTGAAAGTCTATGAAACAGCCAAAAATATATCCCCTTACTCAGATACTTTGTAAGTAATTGTTTTAAAACAAATATATGATCACATGTACTAAACTCTGGCATAAAGCCAATTTGTTCCCTAATTATAAGGTTTTCATTTTTAATATGAGTAATTAGTCTTTGTTTTAGAACTGAAGTAAAAGTTTAGACTGAAGTAAAAAGTTTACTAATTGTACTTAGCAATGTTATCCCTCTGTAATTTCTCGGGTCATTTTTGTCTCCTTTTTTATATATCGGTATAATAATGCCTGTGTTCCATGCATCAGGAAAGTGACCGCTAGCTAAGATTACGTTGAAAAAAGTTTTGATTTGTTTAATTAATACATGTCTACTTGCTTTTATCATTTCATTTGTTATTTTATCCATACCTGGGGCTTTCCTGTTCTTTAAAGTACTGATGGCTTTTTGAATTTCTAATTCAGAAATGGGTTTGTCCAAAGCTGATATCTGTGTTCCCAGCCTCTGTTGATCTATCATAACATTCTCATCTATTAATGGCAAATCTACCTTTGTATTAAGTGCCTAAAATGACTGTACCACCTTTCTTTTTCAATTGGTGTGTGTTCACTGCTATTATTTTGTGAATCTGATTTCAACTCATTAATCAGCTCCCAGTACTTATTTGGGTTTGATTTCCCCAAGCTGTCTAATTTGTTTAAAATCTGACTTTTAATGTAGGCCAACTTTTGCCCATTTTAACACTAAGCCAATCGATATCATGCCTAGCCAACCAAAATATCATTGATTTGGCGTTAACCTGATCATGGAGGTAGTAGGAGCAGCACTCCGAGCTACTACCTCCATGACCTGATGTTTTCACCGGCTGTTTTGGAACTCAGAAGACCCCTGACTTGAAGGACGTCGCCAGCTTGATAGTGAGATCATACCATTCAGTGCAAGGGAGGTACGATATCCGACCGCGCGAGTGCAGCTTGACAGCCTAACACCCCTTGCACTGAATGGTATGATCTCACAATCAAGCTGGCGACGTCTTTCTACTTCTAGTCCATAATCCAGCGTCTTCCGGGTTCCAAAACCGCTATCTGAGAAAACATCAAGTGAACGCCAAATCAATGATATTTTTTTTGTTTAGCCGGGCATGATATAAGTTGAACCTATTGGCTGATAAAATTGGCAAAATTTGGCCTACTTTTTACTGGGGCATTTCTCGGGGTAGAGTAACCGTGCATGGGCAGTAGGACCGGAGGCGGTCGGTGAGTTTTGGTTTTTGCGACCTCGCTCCCCAGCAGAACTACAATGCCGAAGGGCCCTGTAGAGTTCAAAATAGGTGCACCGCACATGGTGCGGCATTTTGATGCACAATTTAGCCCACATATGTACTGTATTTGGTCCACAGTCACCTGTGGTCTATTCCGCTCTGTGTCTATGCGCACCATAGACGTGTGTACATATGCCTGAGAAGAACCAAGTCAGGAAACCAAATGGCTATTTCGTATATGCACTAAGCCACCATGTCATCTTTTACGTTCGATTTTACTGTGAAAATTAGCAAGTTCATCCACTGTGGTATCCGTTAAAAAAACTACTGTATATCACAGCGGACACCGGCCGCCGTGTATTGAACGACAAGCGACTGTGTGCATCACACGGCCTAACCATACTGTTCATCCTGAATTCCCTGTAGACTGCAGGTACACATTCAGTGTTGGTAACTATGGGTTTGGGCCAGTAACCAAAGGGTAATGGATCAATGCGTACTAGATTGTACAGCGGACAGTTTGATTGTTTGCACACTCTGATTCTGAAATTTGATTTAACAGCTAGGATATTGTCCAGTACTCACACACAAATTTGGGCACCATGTCACAAGTATTAGCCACAAACTGATGACGTCAAATCGCCGTACACAAACCACAGATGCCTTGTAATTATGGCACTGTGTTATTGTGTACGGCGATTTGACATCATCAGTTTGTGGCTATATACCACTTTTAAAATGATGCTCAAAAAAGGCCAAGATTAATGGCTGAAAACTTTTACTGTAAAGAATAGATGCATTCCAGCAAGTGATTTATACCGTATATTGACTGCTTTTGCCACTTCCCAGTTGTAGAGATGGATGCATCTGTGACCAGCGTTGGTTTAAGTGGACTTCCAAATTCCTCCGGCGAAGTAGAACTAGATGCTGCAATAATGGATGGACACTCACTACGATTTGGTGCAGTAGCAGCAATGAAGAGGTTTGTAAATTATGTACAGCGATCCACAAAATACCAGGATTTATCTTCGAGTACATCATACAACAGTGGTATCACTAGAGATATACAGAGACCACAACGTACAAGGACATAAATCACAGTACATTGTGAATTACCCTATATTACCATATACCTTGATCCATGTTCCTGTGTAAGGCTGTGAGAAAAAGCGCCCTCACATTTGTGTCAAAAGTTGCTGTATCATACCCAGGCACACTTTGTCCAAATATGGGTAAGAGCATGTATTTTAGAACTACCTTTATTCAGGTAACTACACACATTCCTATCAGCAAATGTTCCATTTGTAAATATAGCCAGCGCAAGATTTGATCAACGTCTCCGCATTCTGATCATATGGGAGACAGTAAAGTTAGCGAAATAGGGTGATATTTCTATTGAAATCCAGTGTAATTAAGCATACTACCGATGATGTCTTCATTTTCTTGAAAGATGAAACATTGAACTCTAATAATATCAATCTGGTCGTGTGCGATCTTGTGATAAGAAAAGCTGTTATCTGTCCCCAGCTACAAGTACGTGGTCCTTTCATCATGAAGCGAAAACAACAAATTTTAACTTTCAATGGAATTTTTTCTAATGATCTGATCTTGCTACCTGTGCAAAGTAATTTGCATCACACAGTTCTTCTTGCACCTCGATTTACACCACATTCTCCCACATAACTCCCACAGGATAGACCGACCGATCAGCGTGGCCAGGAAAGTATTGGAGGAAAGCCCCCACAGTCTTATTGTCGGTGAGGGCGCCACACAGTTTGCACTGCAGCATGGATTCACTCTGCAGCCAGACAGAGCAGAAGCAAAGGTACAATGATTAGTTAGATGTGAATTGTTATCCCATGCTATTGATTGATTTTTTTCCAAGAAAACTGCAGATCCCGATGTCACTTCCAGTTTCTGCAAAGTCAAATATAATCATACGCTAAACAACGCTCCATAAATACTTCCTTCTGTTTTGATGCCCCGACGCTGTGTGAAAACAAAAATTACCTGTAAAAGTAATGTGACTCAACCACCCCGATAAAAAATTACCCTGGCCAATTCTACATGTAATTATACTCACACTGCCAAAAAAAGTGAAATCATACGGCACCTTTCATGTTGATTTTACCAAATCGTCCACTGTAAGGCACAATGATTTGCGACATTGACAGGCACCATGATAACACATTTCTGCATGGCTGGCTTTTTTCTGCTGTCATGAAAGAACTTTCCTCAAGCAATGAATGAGCGAAAAACATAAAAAATTCATAATGAAGTTGAACCAGTGGTAGACCAAAACACTTGCCTGCATGTGCAGTCACTAACAAAACGCCGCACAGTGTGCCAGATTTCAACTTCTTCCATAATCTACATAAACACTGTTTGATAGTTTGTGTTTTATTATCTCCAGTAGCCATCATCTGAGGAGAGTCACTGCCACGATACAATGTCTTTGATCGTCATGGACAAGAAGGGAAACCTTGCTGTAGGTAAGCAGGTCATGTGACTATTTCTTGACTAGATCATTGAGATTCTAACCCACCATTGTGAAAGTGTACTTTCCAGGAGGCGTAAACTTCATTGCTGTGAGAAAACACTGACAGATATTTGGTCTGAAATTTTTCAAAAACATTTCTGACCCACTGCTTGTGGGGACTCAAAAGTCTCCATCTTCAAAGATTTATAAAATCAAAAATTTTTGTTTTCGATAATTTTCCCCATTGAGATAACACTGACATGCCATTCTGAAATCAAAATTACCGTTACGTACAGTAAAAAAACTTTTGCACCGTGACCCCTGATTTGCTTTTTGATTTGAGATGAAATGAAAGTTTGAGCAAAAGTTTGTGTATTTTAGTTTCTACCTTAATGCAAGAAAATTGCACACATTACAGGTTCCAGTGATGCAAGGGAATTGATAGAAATTCGGAAATTTACTCATTGTGTTAATCAGTTTTAAGGTACATTTGACTTTCTGGATTGCATTACATTCTGGAGAGGGTAACTCATCAACAGATAATGGTCTGACCCTGTCATCCCCACCACCATTAGTCCGTGGGCTGGAGGGGCCCACCGTGCACCCCCCCACATCCCTACTTCTTGGGTATTTTTTTGTTCTTTAGGACCTGCTGAACAAGAAAAAAGATGTTAACATTGGATATTTTGGGATGCACTACCTATCTGGGCTGGTTTTTGATTTGCATGTACCGCAAAAAATGGCGAAAAATGGGTAGGGGTAGGGGGTACTATATCCTCCCCTACATTGAGTAAACTAGCATGAAATAGCACAAACCATACATTTTTGGAAAGCTGAGATTCTGCTCTTTACGAGAATACCAACTTTAGCAAAATTAATTTGTGTACACAGAATAGGACGACTTTAAAATGAATTTTTTGACAATTTTGAAATTTTTTACCCAAAATACCATGTAACAATTGTGATTTACTTGTTATTAAGCAAAATTTTGACAGCTTTTTGTGTTTGAATTATTTATTCCCACATATTAAACAAGAAAAAAGTGTTAACATTAGATATTTAACTATACACTACTTCTCTTGAGTCAATTTTGAATTGCGTGTATCTGTATGGGGTGTGCAAAAGCTAGGGGTAGGGGTACAACATTCTTACCTTGATGAAGTAAACTGGCTTGAAATGCCATATACCTTATAGTTTTAGAAAGCTTAGATACTGGTCTTTCTAAAATGCATAAAGTTTTAGTGAAAAATATGACGTCATAGAATTGGATAACTTTAAATCGATTTTTTCTGGTAATTCAGTATTTTTAACTGGAAGAAAATACGATAACTATTGTTTCCTCCTTATGAAGCAAATCAAACACATTTATGGATGTTATTTACTAATTACAATGTGCTGAAGAAGAAAATAAATGTCAAAATTGGGTATTTACCATGCATTATTGTCTCTAGTCACTAAAATAGCAAGTTTTGCTACATTGGTATACCGTGAATGGGCATTTTATTGTTATGCAATGAACTAATGCACAGCCTTAAAAAGAAGACTCGAAAACGTGCACACATAGTCATATTGCCATTTTCTCCTTCAAGTAAATAGATTATTGACGACTGTCTATTGTTATAATTTAATTTTTAAATATTTTTCTATAAAATAATTTTGTTAAGGCGTATTTGGAAAATTGTCTATGCCTCCTTATCTTACTTTATATACAGCAAGCATTACTAACAATCTGGTAGGCCGACGCTAGAGGAGGCGTCTACGTGCACCTCCCCCCTCACCCCACATGATAACAAACCTGTAATTTTCAGAAGCCTTGGATCCCTAGAATAAGAAATGGGATTTTAACAGACAAAATATAGGGACTCAATAGCTGTTACGGTCATGTTTTGAAGGGTACCACAAAATCACGATTTTGTGACCCACGTGGATTTTTGTCAAACCTGTCTTCTTGTACGTGATCTGCTGAGCTTACTGTTTAACATGATCTAGGTTATGGGGTATCATTAGAAAGGTGATTTATTCTTCTTGAAAATGGTATATAGCAATATGCAATATCTTCAATAGTTTTTATGAAATAGGGCCATAATTTACCCCATACCCCAAAGTTTTATGTCACAAATTACTGTCAAAACTAATCTAAATTCCACCAATTATTTACCTATACATAATACAAAAGGCAATACTGTGTATTAACTTTGTGTTATTTGCTACAGGTACATGTTAGAAACTTGGAATAAACTTTTAACAGAAAAAATATTGGGATCCTGTAGCTGTAACAGTCATATTTTGAAGGGTACCGAAAAATCACAGTATTACTGACACGCAATCATTTTGTTAAACATGTCTTCTTGTAAGTCTTCTGCTGAGCTTATTTTGAACATAACGAGGCCAATGGGGTACCATTAGAAAGTTAATTTACTCTTCTTTAAAATGATATGTTGCAATATGCAATATCTTCTATAGTTTTCATGAAATAAGATCAAAACTTACCCCATACTCCAACGTTTTATGTCGCAAATTACCATCAAAACTAATCTCAAATTCTACCAATTATTTTCCTAGACACATTACAAAAGGCAATTCTTAGTATAAAATATATTTTATTTGGTACAGGGACATGTCAAAAATATGAGTTAGACTTTAAAGAGACAAAATATTGGTATTGAATGACTGTTACTGGCATGTTTTGAAGGGTACTGTGAAGTCAGAGTATTACCGACTTGCATATGTTTTTGTTAAATGTGTCGTCTTGTAAGTTTTCTGCTGAGCTTACCTTTTACCATAGCCTAGATTATGGAGTGCCATTAAAAAGACAATTTATTTGGCTTTAAAATGACATATTGTAATATGCAATATCTTCTATAGTTTTTATGAAATAGGACCAAACCTTACCCCATACCCCAAAGTTTTATGTTGTATATTGCTGTCAAAACTGGCATTTAATTTCCATAAATTCTATAAAAAAAGACAAACTTTGTATGAAACCTATTTTATTTGTTATAGAGACATTTCCAACTATGAAAGATACCATTAACAGGATAATTATTGTGATTTAATAGCTGTTAGCATCATAGTTTGAAGGATAGCAGGATATATGTTGCTGAAACCCGTGAAATTTTATTAAACAAGTTTCCATGAAATTTATCTGCCAACCTTTATTTTATCCATAACGCAGATTATAGGGTATCATATCAAAGCTTTTATCACTCTTTATTTTAGCATATGATAAAGTGCATTATCATCTGTAGTTGTAATGAAATGGCAAAAAACTTACTCAGCCCTTAGTTTTATGTGCAAACTACATCTGTTCGAAAACTTTGCAGTTTGCGAATTTGGGATATGGGGTAAGTCTGGTCCTATTTCATGAAAACTATTAAAGATATTTCATATTACAATATGTCACTTTAAGGCAAAATAATTTTCTTTCCAATGATAGCCTATAAGATAGGTTAGAGTAAAAAGTAAGCTCAACAGATGACTTACAAGATGACACATTTAACAAAAACACATACGAGTGGGCAAGACTGAGACTTTACAGTACCCTCCAAAACATGACAGCAACAACCATTCATTCCCAATATTTTGTCTGTTAAAAGTCTATCTAATATTTGTAACATGTCTCTGTAGCAAATAAAACAGATTTCATACAAATCATTGCCTTTGTAGTATGTCTAGGTAAAAGTTTGGTAGAATTTTTTATTAGTAGTGATAGTAATTTGCAATATAAACTTAGGGGTGTTGGGTAAGTTTTGGTCATATTTCCTGAATACTTAAGAAGATATTATATATTACAATATGTCATATCAAAGAAGAAAAAATTACCTTTCTAACGATACCTCAATAGCCGGGTTATGTTAAAAAATAGGCTCAGCAGATGACTTATAATAAGACAGGTTTAACCAAACGTATGCGAGTTGGCAATACTGTGAGTTTGTGGTACCCTTCAAAATATGACTGTTACAGCTACAGCATCACAATATTTTTTCTGTTAAAAGTTCGTTTCAAGTTTCTAACATGAACCTAAAGCAAATATACTAAATTTAATACAAATCATTGCCCTTTATATTATGTCCCGGTCAATAGTTGTCAGAATTTGAGATTAGTTTTGACGGTAATTGGAATATAAAACTTTGGGGTATGGGGTAAGTTGTGGTCCTATTTCATGAAAACTATAAAAGATATTGCATATTGCAATATATCATTATAAAGAAGAGTAAATTACCTTTCTAATGATGCCCAACTTGCTACATTATGTTAAACAGTAAGCTCAGTAGAAGACTTACAAGAAGACAGGTTTAACAAAAATGTATGCGAGTTGGCAGTACAGTGATTTTGCAGTACCATTCAAAATATGACTATTACAGCTAGAGCATCTGGATATTTTCTGTTAAAAGTTTATTTCAAGTTTCTAACGTGTACCTGTATCAAATGAAACAAATTTAATACAAGGTATTACCCTTTGTATTATGTCTAGTAAATAATTGGTAGAATTTAAGATTTAGTTTTGACAGTAATTTACGACGTAAAGCTTTAGGGTAAGGGGTAAGTTTGGTCCTATTTAATGAAAACTATAGAAGATATTGCATATTACAATATGTCATTTTAAAGCCAAATAAATTGTCTTTCCAATGGCACCCCATAATCTAGGCTATGGTAAAAGGTAAGCTCAGCAGAAAACTTACAAGGACGACACATTTAACAAAAACTATGCGAGTCGGTAATACTCTGACTTCACGGTACCCTGCAAAACATGCCAGTAACAGTCATTCAATACCAATATTTTGTCTCTTTAAAGTCTAACTCATATTTTTGACATGTCCCAGTACCAAATAAAATATATTTTATACTAAGAATTGCCTTTTGTAATGTGTCTAGGAAAATAATTGGTAGAATTTGAGATTAGTTTTGATGGTAATTTGCGACATAAAACGTTGGAGTACGGGGTAAGTTTGATCTTATTTCATGAAAACTATAGAAGATATTGCATATTGCAACATATCATTTTAAAGAAGAGTAAATTAACTTTCTAATGGTACCCCATTGGCCTCGTTATGTTCAAAATAAGCTCAGCAGAAGACTTACAAGAAGACAGGTTTAACAAAAATGAATGCGAGTCAGTAATACTGTGATTTTTCGGTACCCTTCAAAATATGACTGTTACAGCTACAGGATCCCAATATTTTTTCTGTTAAAAGTTTATTCCAAGTTTCTAACATGTACCTGTAGCAAATAACACAAAGTTAATACACAGTATTGCCTTTTGTATTATGTATAGGTAAATAATTGGTGGAATTTAGATTAGTTTTGACAGTAATTTGTGACATAAAACTTTGGGGTATGGGGTAAATTATGGCCCTATTTCATAAAAACTATAGAAGATATTGCATATTGCTATATACCATTTCAAGAAGAATAAATCACCTTTCTAATGATACCCCATAACCTAGATCATGTTAAACAGTAAGCTCAGCAGATCACGTACAAGAAGTCAGGTTTGACAAAAATCCACGTGGGTCACAAAATCGTGATTTTGTGGTACCCTTCAAAACATGACCGTAACAGCTATTGAGTCCCTATATTTTGTCTGTTAAAATCCCATTTCTTATTCTAGGGATCCCAAGGCTTCTGAAAATTACAGGTTTGTTATCCTGTGGGGTGAGGGGGGAGGTGCACGTAGACGCCCCCTCTAGCGTCGGCCTAACAGATTGTTAGTAATGCTTGCTGTATATAAAGTAAGATAAGGAGGCATAGACAATTTTCCAAATACGCCTTAACAAAATTATTTTATAGAAAAATATTTAAAAATTAAATTATAACAATAGACAGTCGTCAATAATCTATTTACTTGAAGGAGAAAATGGCAATATGACTATGTGTGCACGTTTTCGAGTCTTCTTTTTAAGGCTGTGCATTAGTTCATTGCATAACAATAAAATGCCCATTCACGGTATACCAATGTAGCAAAACTTGCTATTTTAGTGACTAGAGACAATAATGCATGGTAAATACCCAATTTTGACATTTATTTTCTTCTTCAGCACATTGTAATTAGTAAATAACATCCATAAATGTTTTGATTTGCTTCATAAGGAGGAAACAATAGTTATCGTATTTTCTTCAGTTAAAAATACTGAATTACCAGAAAAAATCGATTTAAAGTTATCCAATTCTATGACGTCATATTTTTTCACTAAAACTTTATGCATTTTAGAAAGACCAGTATCTAAGCTTTCTAAAACTATAAGGTATATGGCATTTCAAGCCAGTTTACTTCATCAAGGTAAGAATGTTGTACCCCTACCCCTAGCTTTTGCACAACCCCATACAGATACACGCAATTCAAAATTGACTCAAGAGAAGTAGTGTATAGTAAATATCTAATGTTAACACTTTTTTTCTTGTTTAATATGTGGGAATAAATAATTCAAACACAAAAAGCTGTCAAAATTTTGCTTAATAACAAGTAAATCACAATTGTTACATGGTATTTTGGGTAAAAAATTTCAAAATTGTCAAAAAAATTCATTTTAAAGTCGTCCTATTCTGTGTACACAAATTAATTTTGCTAAAGTTGGTATTCCTCGTAAGAGCAGAATCTCAGCTTTCCAAAAATGTATGGTTTGTGCTATTTCATGCTAGTTTACTCAATGTAGGGGAGGATATAGTACCCCCTACCCCTACCCATTTTTCGCCATTTTTTGCGGTACATGCAAATCAAAAACCAGCCCAGATAGGTAGTGCATCCCAAAATATCCAATGTTAACATCTTTTTTCTTGTTCAGCAGGTCCTAAAGAACAAAAAAATACCCAAGAAGTAGGGATGTGGGGGGGGTGCACGGTGGGCCCCTCCAGCCCACGGACTACATGTAGATAGGTTCTGCCACGCTATGGAAGTAAACAGGAACCTACCAAAGTTAAATGTTTCTGGGAGTAGTGACATGCTAAACATTTCTCAATTACAAGAAACGAGCTAAATTGTCGCAAAACATTGATGGGCAAATTAAGGTGTAGCAAAGCAACACTGTGTGCGGTTGCCCAGACTACAAGGAAAGACCAAATATAGCTGTGATGCCAGTCTGCTTGCAGCCCTGTGTAGATTGTTACCTCAAAAGGTATTCTTCTATCATTCAGATAAGTTTGAAAGCAAATTATACCTTACACCACCATGGCTTTGCCCAAACCCATCGTTTTCAGTGGTGAATATTATGCGGACCTGTTTCTGGGGAAATTAGATGTCAAGGTCAACTGGACCAGCCAAGAATTTCTGACCCTTGACCTCAAGCCTTCTGATTTGCTGTCCTTCACAAATACTTCAGGGGGTTTCCGAAGTGCGTATATGACTGTATTGTCAAGCTGTCCTTCCTTTTTTCCAGTTTTACTATTCAATCAAATAGTTAAAAAGAAGCTTACATTCTGATCCAAAGACTGAAAATGTATTGAAACGTATTGAAAAATTGACTATGGCACATATGGAAAAAGTATTAAACCCAAGCTAGCTTGTTGTTGTCACACCCAATACATGAAACAGGTTTTAAAATTCACAGAATATTCACAGTAAACTTTGGTATTTCAATGATTTCCTCTCAGGTGTATCGACAAGCGGCGCTGCTAACAAGCATCCAGGTAGAGTTGGAGACTCGCCTCTTCCAGGGTCAGGTCTTTACGTCGACAACAAGGTATGCTGTGTATACTGGACGAATATATCCTGGATTGCACTGTGCCTAGCATGTAGAATCTTTTCAATCTTTCACATCCAGTTATTTGGTAATTTTTAGATATCAAGATTATAGTGAGATAATAGCAAAAATGTTCAGTCAAAGTGACATACTTTTAGTTTTACAAATAAACAGATGAGCATTTATACGGTATAGACCACATTTAAGTGACACAAAAAGCATCTAGCACAATGCCAGTGTTGTCCTTAGAAGCCGGGTGCCGGGTAAATAACCCGGCTGTTTTGCATTTTTTCCCGGCTACTTTTAACGTAATTAGATTCGGAATTGCACTGCCAGCTGTTAGACTGCACACGTACGATTAACAGTTTCGCGACCCCTTTAGTCTACTTTCCCCGCATGGAACTGCACAAACATAAAACAGTTTCTAAATACCCATTTGTGGCTTTTGAGCCCGATCTTTTATTTGTTAAATAGTGTGATTGGCTGATGGACGCGCATGTGGTGTTGCCTTTGTTACGAGCAGTGTAATTGGTTTGACCTGTATGAAGGTCATCTTAGGTCATTTTTAACGATGGCGTCAAAAAGAAAAGTGGCGTCGTCGGCCACTGCCACCTTGCCGATGGAATATTTTTTCCCGAAGAAAGCCCAACAATACATTTAGTTTATGTATGAGAAACTTCAATTTCGCTGAATTTGTGAGAGAAAGGCGGCGAAAAGATGTGATTTTGATCGACGGCCCCAAGTTCATGAGACTGGCAAGCTAGTTTTCCGCTGCCGCGCTGGTTGCCAACGTCACTACGAGTGTGATCTTCTCAACAAATCAAATTATTCTCAGAGCAATACCGACGCATTTTCTAGATTAATTTTTTAAAAAAATGAGCTAGAACTGATTTGTTTTAGAACCAACTGTTTATATGAATGGGTATTTTATTTTCATTGATTATTTTTACGCTCTAGAATCCATGGTCACAGTCATGTGTGTTGCCGACTGTTGCCGACCGGCGTCACGGCTCAAGGCTTCACCATGGCGCTGATCGCCCCGTTGTTTAAGACAACAGGACAATACGTCGTGGATTCCTGCATGGGTTCAATTTCAAGGTTACACCAGAGCAAGACTTGTCTCTACATTCAAACGCTTTTTTGGCAGGTATCGCAAGCTGGTAGATAAATACAATATCTCTCTTCGACAAATGATCACTGATGGCATCGGTGACATGGGGCCTTAGTTAGTGATCACTACCTATCTGACTTACAGATTGATATATGGCGGGTGCCACATGTGGGGCAGGATGCGCTTACTATTTTCGAAACACCTGACATCACTTCTTGGTCTTTTGGCCAGAGGTCCATATATCTTTCTTTCATGAATTTGACTTTGTTTGTGTACCGTCTATTTACTGTCTGTTCTGTGCTGTTTTGTGTCTATGTTTACAACTATTGTCTTACAAATTTTGACCTAGTGTTATTGGATTATGGATTGGTATGATTGCGATTATTTCACTGCGCTTCTCCATGTGGGTTGCCCGAAAGTGTCTTTCGATGGACCCTCTGAATCATTTATTTCACGGACTCGTGGAGCAAATTTGAAAGAAAATAGAGCCGTTTCCTTCTGACGCCACACTGCATATCTGCTTTGATCAAATTTGGTGACAGCGAGACGCGATGATCGTGTAAGGTTGGCATTTATTAGTAATTTGTAGCAACAGTTATGTCAATCACTCACTTTGTGTCATAAATTTCAGAAACTATGTGGTAATGAAGAATGGGAAATGAGCAATGAAATGAGCAGACTGCAGGTGATTTAAGATTAAATGTTAAATCTTCAATGCAAATAAAACCATAAGTGTGTCATAAATAATACAAACAAAAACAAATCATGTTTGGTTGTTTTGTTGTATGTGAACCACGTCTAAGACACACAATAAAAGTACTGTTTCAGTCTCGGCTAAATGTCACCTAAGATGCCACCAGAGAACACCATTTCCACTCCAAAATTTCATTTTTCGCCTTGCGAGAGGGGGGAAACCCCCTCTCGCGCTCTCCCCCCTCGTTCGCTACGCTCACTTGCCGCTCGGCTCGCTTCGCTCCCTCGGAATACACCCGTTACTTTCGTAATTACCCGGCTACTTTTGAATATAAGGACAACACTGCAATGCTATAATGCAATGAAAATAACATATTTTCTGATTTTAATAACTTTCCTGCAAGTTTGACTCTTCATCTGCATGTATTGTAAATAGAAATTCCTCTGCATTTTATACCAATGTATTATTTTTATTCCATTTCATTGCAGGTTGGTGCTGCTGCAGGTAAGCCATACATATTTGTCTCAACAATTTTATTATTTTATTATTTTAGTAATTTTGATTATTTCCACGGAGGCACTCAAAATTATGCTGTGAAAATGCAGTAGCCCTGTCTTTTACAAGTGATTTCTTCTTTGCCTTTGCCTCATTATTATGAAGTCATTCTCAAAAATGGTTGAGTTTTGTATTTATTGAACTTCATAAGTTTTGGCTTTGAAATGCAACTGTATAGTAGAATTGGTTTGAGTTTGTATGAATCAACATTCATCAGTGAACTACTTCTGTGGACTTATTTTAATCTATCAAACTATTTCTGACCTCTTTGTAAGGTCATAGTTCATGGCATCATAGCTGCTTTTGTCCTGCAGTACTGGTAAATAGTACACTTATTCAACTGTTATCAGTTGAATGTAGTAGTGTTTGCTTTGGCCATTTCTCACACACAAACACACACACACACACACACAGAGGGATGAATCAACTGATAATAGGGAGTTGAGGAACTTATAATGGAAATAAGTCCGAAAGCAATTTTTTTTCTGCCATAAGATGGCAAGATTTTTTCATGGTATTACTTTTTAGGTAATTTTTTTATCGCATACAGAGAAAGAAAATGATTTTGAACAGAAACAAAGTGACTATTCTTACAAACACAGTCATGATGGAATTTAGCTTCCCAGCGTTTAATACTGTCTTTGAGAGATGTGTTACTGAAGCAGTTTCATCACCATTGATAATGATACTTACATTTTGAATGTACGGGTATTTGCTGTAACATGGATTGAGATCAAACTTTCACATTTGACCTCAAGACATGCATGTGTGCTGAATTTGTCGCGAAATGCAAATCTTTCAAATAGTGTTGCTCAGAAAATACATTTTCTTTGTATTTTTACAACTGACAATTCAGCCAGATATTCATCAGAATTATTTTTCTTAAACCCAGCAACTGGAGACGGAGATGATATCATGAAATTCTGCTGCAGTTTTCAAATAGTGCAATACCTTAAACAGGTACGTCCTGTAACGAGGCAATTTATATTATCTTATCAAAATCGTTACTAAAATAACTTCTATATTGAAATTGAGAAGATTTGACTGTATATGGACAGTGAACATCATCTTATGAATACATGCATACCAGTATACATGCCTATGTACATATGTACATGTAAACATACTACAAACATTCATCTTCATAGACATTTGCAGACATTTTTATGGTGTGTGCAAAAGATATATTTATACATACTTGGATATACATTAACCTCTCATAAAAATAAACAAGTGCCTATTTTACAGTAACTATGGAAACATGCATTCATTATACAAATTATTGTCACAGCTGATATTGATCAGGTTGAAGGGAAAGCACAGAAAGTAAAACTCTTTATTACAAATTTGTTTTAAATTTGACATTGTTCTCCACAGCTTGGAAAACAGAGATGCGGCCAATTTATATAAAAACACGTAATTTGCATATGTTTTTGTTGTGAAAATATCATTCTTTTGAATTAGTTATGAAGGTAGAACTCGCCTTCGGGAAGATATTCAGACTCTCAAACTTATACAATTCTTTTCTGATCTACTTGTGGGGGTTCATTTTAAAGCCCTTGGTGTAAGAAAACTTTTCACTGTCTTAGTTTTTCAAAAATTGGAAAATTTTATTATTCTCCATAGAGTTTACACAGGTATGGCAGCCATTTTGAATTTCAAATGTCAGTAAATCTTGGGTAATTTGTGCCTCTGGTAGCAAAATTTGCACGGTGATCCCCCGATTTTTATTCTTGATTTTGAAAGAGATGGTTGAAATATTTCTGGAGGAAAGTTTGAGAAAAAGTTTCAGCTGTTCACTTTTGAGGCGCATACTACCGTAACATATCAACAGATTGCTTTAAGGGGTGACCCATCCCTTAACCCTTTCACCACCATGGTTTGTCCCAAATCCATTGTTTTCTATGGTAAAGTTGGACCTGTATACAGGGAACTGGGGGTGAAAGGGTTAAAGTCCCCTTGTGGAGGACTCTGATCAGTAACACTCTCTATCTGTTATACATCACCAGGGTTTAGATGTCCAGTCAGCCTGTGACAAGATAATCGATGATATTGCAGAGAGAATTGGCGCTGAGAATATGTTTGAAGTGGCAGTCATCGCCATGGATACCAAGGTCTGTACTACTGTATTTACAAGCAGGTTGATTCTCTTTATTGACACTATGAAAGAATACAAGCATGAACATCAGTGTAGCTATGATATGACATTGATCCGAGTTTCAGCTTTCTCACAGGATTCCAATATCCATTAGTCAGCTAAGGTACATGAGATTATTTGAGTGCATTTGATTGAAAAGAAAATTGAACTTGGTACATACATTCATGTAATGTTTATTACATAGAAATCAATTTTTATGTAGATCAGGAAGGGTAAATGAATTTATTTGAGTGAGTTAATTTGATAAAACAAAATGGCTATTAAAGCTTACATAGACATGTGCTGTATTGTAGTACATACATATTGATGTACATGTAAAAAATGCAATGAACTTTTGGCAACTTATTGTTTTTCTTGCCAGATTTCTGAATATATTTTGTCTGTGGTAATGAACAGTCTGTTTGTATTGGTTTCATTTATGACAGGGTCGTTATGGAGCAGCGGGGACAGTGAAATCTTTCACAGATGACAAGACATCCATCCAATACCCTGGCTTTCCGTATGCAGTGTGGCACCAAGAGACAGAACCTTTACCAAAGATATTGGTGCAGCCTCCAAAAGATTTATTGCCAAAAGACACCAGGATAACATGATATTTTTCAAACTGAACAACCTAATGTTGACCAAACTATACATTTTTGAACTTACAAAGTGAAACCCAATTCGTCTTCCTCATCTCTTATACATGTTTTAACCTGTTCACCCCCAATTCCCTGCAAACAGGTCCACAACCACCATTGATAACAATGGGACTGGGCCAAACCACGGTGGTGACAGGGTTAAACAAAACTTTGTTAGGGGCATCATTACAAAAGAGTCAAAAGACAGTTAATTTCTAAAAGATTCATCAACTGTACAGCTGATTATTAAAATATCAGAGATAAGATTGGTCATTTCTTAATGTTTTCATTTCATAAGGATCTGATCTTTACACAGTATTAAAAGCCACTTGGCATCATTGCTGATGTCCAAATATTTGTTAACTTTGAGAATGCAGACCCTATACCTGAGAGAGAGGTAAAACAATGTCTCGAGTAATGATCTATTTGAAGCCTTGTTCTTCTGAGTGACAGATCACACACAAGATATTCACACAATGGAGGTCAAGCCAAAAAACAACGTTGCATTTTCCGTAGTTGCCTTGGCAACCTCTTCTGGTGGAACATTCATGCATGATGCAATGATGCAGTTCAGTAAACTAAGAGAGCACGGTTCATTCCGTCGGCCACTACAAAACTGAGTGAGCATGAGTGTTTGTATCTTGTCAAGTTCAACTTTGACCTCATCCTTGTAAATCTCTTGGCCTTTAGGAGTTTTTGAGAATTTCTTGACGTCTGGAAATAGGAACGGTGAATCTGTTTCGATCATCAGCTTGTCCAGGGGTATGATCTTTTCCTTAAGGCATGTAATCACTCCGTCTGAAGACTGGTCCTTGCACAGAAATCCTGAAACAGGGGTGAAAGTGTGAAAATGCTAAAATTTAAAATTTGTGAGAAAAGAGCAACAATATCGGCATTCACAATGAACAACAAACACATCCACTGACACTATAAGCAGATACCGTGTAAGTGTTTCGGAATGTACGCCAAGCACAGTCTCTAAGCCTTCCTGAATTTCAATGTGGTGAAATACCAAGTATTTTGCTTGTCAATAAAATATGTTTAACTGTATGACTCATTGTCAACCCCAGCAGCAGCCTCACCTGACTATGTGTGTAACATATGATTTTGTAACTTGCTCTCCCACACTTCCAGAAGTGTGTGGTGTTATGCAATGAAGTTATTATTATCAACATTATTATTATTTTTGTCGATAATGAATATTCATAATTTGTCCACTGTGCATATTGTCCTCATAGAAGATTTCACTTCACACATTAAACAACTTTCCACAGATTTTCTAAAGGACTGTCTATGATATTATCACTCGGGTAATTCTTACCTGTGAGACCGATGTAGAACCCTGAATCTAAGTACGTCCTGACTTCTGTAACTGTTCCCGTGAAGCAGTGGATAACGACTCTTGGCAGGCTGTCTCTGTACTTGTCTAGTATTTTGTTCAAGGAATCAAAAGCCTTCCTTTCATGAAGAAAGAGTGGTTTCTTGAGACGACAAGCAAGTTGGATCTGAAATGAAAATATAACAGAAAAATCCAACTTTTGAAATTAGAACAACACTGTATAATAATTATGTCTGACAGCACAAAATGTAAATTTTTTCACATGATAATAAACATATTTTAATTGAAAAATCTAATTTCAAAATCAGAGCAATACACAGAGTAAAACCATATTTTGATTTCATAAAATTAATGCAAAAACATTCATGTTGTGATCTCTGATACTTTCCCTATGCAGAAAAATTCAATTCACATTTATTTTCAAATTGAACTTGACATGTATGTTTGACTGCCAAACACTAAATAGCTTTACTGGTAGTTAGTGAGCACCTGTCATAAGATTCAAATTTTAACTCTACCTGCTTTTCAAAGACTTGCTCTTGTACATCAGGAGGAGAGAAATTGCGATCAAAATCCAGACCAGTCTCTCCGATGGCAACGCACGCTGGATCCTGTGCCAGCTTCTCCAGTTCTTCCGCTGTGTCGTCTTTCCAATGTTTTGCATCATGAGGATGAACACCTGGCATAGGCAAACAAACAAACAAAAAGGAAATGAAAGAGACACTTTGCTATCTTCACACTGATTTTGTTGATGTTCTGATGTCCGTTTACTTTGATAAGCAGCCTGATAGGCAAAGAATGATTTATGTATAAGTTTCTGTATATCATATACATGTACGCTTTACAAGAAGTATAAGCCCATCTTAAATATTATAATGAGTCTGTGTACATTATTCATGATGACGCATTCAGCTGTCATATGACTTGTAGAGCCTTTCTGCTGCAAGTGCTTTTGTGCTGCTTTTTGAGTTACCTTAATAAAATCCACCCACTCTCCGCAGCACCTGGAGTTGGGAGTCTTTCATACATCAAAGCTGTACAAACCAACTACATTCATGTATGCATAAGCTTGCACAGAAATACATATACTGTAATTCTACCCATGTTTCTACAGGATAGTTTTGTTCCCACGTTGGTCTGATTGAATTTGAGATTAAACTCATTGCCAAATGAATTCATAATCACAAACCATATTCTGAGTAATTTTCAGATTAGGTGTTCACCTTCAAGCCTACTTGTCAGTGTAGCGGGTTTTAAATGGATTTTTACATGGATTTTAAATAAAATCCATTTGTCCTGGCAAAACTTTTTGTGTTACTGCAGACATCGTTTGGCAAATGCTCAGCACAGAGAAATATGCACAAATATTAAAATATAAGGCAGGTTTCAAAAATACAAAGTGATATTTGCATGAAGTTTGTGCACTGGTGAAAAAGTGGTACAATCAAAAAAGGGTTGACTAAGGTCTCTTTCTCTCACTTTTCTTCATCAATATTCAAAGACAAAAGGGTATGAAAATATTGCAACAGTCATTTTCTTGACCCCTACGTAATAACCTGATATATTGCTATTTTAATTTATAAATATCCACCTGCTTGATTTAATCCTTTAGGGGTAGTTGATCATACAAGCTGACGCACTAGAAAATTAAATCCGTAAGTCTGGTGTCAGTCCCCCTCCCTCACTTAAAGGGGAAGTTCACCAAGGATGATTTTTACATATGTGCTAGCTTTGTGGTCACTTACCCCGGAAAAGCTATTTTCGCTATTTATAACTTGCACGATTTTTACAAAAACCGATAGAAATAGTACAGGAAGTTGACCATGTAATTTGAATCATGTGAAAAAAGCGCCAAGGTTGGAGCTTGCATCATGTGATATGGAAGGCACCATTTTCCCATGGGTATGGCATTGTCCACTCACCCATGCTTAAACCAGGCTGTGCGTATTTACATAACTCTTGTTTATACTGAGTATCCTTGCATAAACGATGAATCACTTATAATAAACTGTCCACTGTCAGATTTTGTGTTGCTGTTTACTACTGTGTTACTGTGAGTGGACAATGTGGGGGCCATACCCATCCGAAGATGGTCCCTTCCATATCACATGATGCAAGCTCCAAGCTTGGGGCTTTTTTCCCATGATTCAAATTACATGGGCAACTTCCTGTACTATTTTTATCATTTTCGTAGAAAATCGGCGAGTTATAAATGGTGAAAATAGCTTTTCTGGGGTAAATGACCACAGAGCTACCACATACTGTATGTAAAAATCATCCTTGGTGAACTTCCCCTTTAAAAGACAAACTTAATGCAAAATTTGTTTCAGGAAAAATTGCGCTCTTTATTGTGTATGGAGAATACCAACCGTCTTTACAATGCACACACCAAGCAAAATCTACACATGAATATAGATAAACAAACTTCAAATGTTAACACTTTTTCAGCGTACCGAGAAGGATGGATTAACCACAGAAAGATACTAGTAATTCAGAAAGTGTCAATCTATCATGATTCTTCCTAGTACAATATGTCAAAAGAGAAGCGTTTAAACCCTTTCACCCCCAGTTCCCTGTATACAGGTCCAACTTAACAATAGAAAACAATGGATTTGGGACAAACCATGTTGGTGAAAGGGTTAAACAAGGAAGTCCACTTCTAGTGCATAAGTGTTTATGATCAACAACACCTTATAAAGGCCACTAAGGTTAATTCACTTTTGAACTAGAATGACACTGAAAGTCATTTTTGTCTAAAAACATACATTTTAACTTTCTCAGCAAAATCGTAGATTTTTGAAGACAATTTATATTTTAACTAAAAATTCAAGGAAATAAGGCAAAGTTTAGGCCATGGAAATGAACAATGGGTTAAATCCAAAAGCCAAATGGATCATGATAAAAACAAAACCGGTTTGCAAATGCAAATAGAAATACTTGTGTACACTAAGTTTTGTTTTTTTTCTGTTTATTCTAGAGTTAAACCATTGCATGATGGCTGTTCCCCATTTCAAATGATTTAGAGTGTTTTCTGGTCTTTTGAACACCAACACAAATTGAGAGTGAAACAAGAATTTATATAAGGTCTGACCTCACCTGCAGTAAAGTAGAAGAATCCTTTGTCTGAAGCAGCAAGTAGCTGGGCTTCACGACTTGCTCTCAGGGATGTACCAGTTATGATTATGTTCTTGATGTTGAACAATTTAGCTTTCTGGATTAGGAAAGAAATATAATATGGTTACGAATATTCAGAAACTCAAAGAATTTTACTCAACTGATCATCTACATGTACTAAAATTATTGTTTAATGGTGGCATAAGATTTCTGGTGTTGGTGTTTATAACAAAAAATCAAAATGCGGATTTTTAAAAAATATTTTTATGATTGCATGGGTGGGGCAACAGTCTTTGAGTGTTCTACATAATACTTGAAGCAAAGCAATACTGTCTGGCACTGCGCTGCTATTTTTGAACCATAGTTTAAAAAAATCACCAAGGAAAAAGTGAACACAATGTGTTCTCTTTTTGATTTGTAAACACTGATTGGAAACAAAAGCTTGTGAAATTTCTGTGTCATAAATTTCACCACCTTTTGTTTGAAATCAGTATTTACCAACATTTAGAGGATAATGGAATTTGGACTGTGAGGGCGCTGTCACCAGAAACAACCCGAAAATCATTGTACTGACCAATCTGATTAAAATCCAGCTGTAGTGATGTGCTCGTTATTTTCGCCCTTACCTTTGTGGTCGTTTACTTCCGCGTAGCCTCGCCTCACTACAACGGTAAGGGTGAAACTACCGAGCACATCACTACAGCTGGATTTTAATCAGATTGTGTACTGACTTCAAATATGCTATGGAAACAATAGTGCCACACATCAATCACAATACAGACCACAGACATTGATGGATCTCATGAAGCAACCACTGTGTGTGTGTGTGTGTGGATAAAAGTATTCACACGCGATATCTATATGTATGTGTGTGTGAAAGTGTATATATATAAATATATATATAAATATATATATATATATATATATATATATATATATATATATATATATATATATATATATATATATATACTCATATAAAAAAGGAACGAATTGGTTCTTAAGAATTGCTACATGTTGTAATAATTGTGCCAGTCTTCCACCTAGAGTTTCTTTATGCGTCATGATACGAGATTCAACATTTAAAGGATATACACTAAATTCTGGTAAATTTGTCTTAACATTCGCAAGATAGTTTCTGAATCACACAGATTTACTGACCTTCGAAACTTCTGACACATTATTCTTCAAAGATCGATGAGTTAAGTTGGCACCGATGTCGATAACGGCAGGCCAGCTTTGTGCTCTGAGATCTCTCAGAAAGGCTGGTACATAGCCGCCTTTCACAGGTTTGGACTGATATACACCAGAGCCATCGTCTGAGAATTTATAGTGGTCTTCAGCCATGTGTCGGCCCTTGCGGGCGATCTCGACTTTAAGTCTTCTTCCTTCAAAGTCCCTTCAAGGAGTGTGTCAGAAGAATGCGAATTAGAATTATTTTTGTAAATCTTGTGTTATTTGAAAAGTTGGCAGTTATGTTTGTTTGGCACTTGAAAGATGCTGAAACAGCATTGAATGAAAAACTTCCTTCTATAATGCTTACAGATCAAACAAATACAAATGGTGAATTATAATTTCTGTTATCTGATTATGCTTAGTAAACATACATAAGTTTAAAAAGGAAAAAAGAATGCATGGTGATTCTCCAGCTGATACATTATCCAGCTAGTTAAGAATACACTCACCATCCTGAGCAACACAACGTATGTATTTACTTTGGATAGAAACTCACCAATTCATTAAAGAAGAAAACTGATTAACGTCTGGGAACTATAATTTGTATATCTGTTGCAGTTGGTTAGTATATGCAGTGTGCTTCTTCCATGGTATATGTTAACTTGATATCAACTATCGATATCCTCGAATACAACTGACTCCCCACTTGTTTCACTTACTTTTGATTGAATTCTAAGATTTTCTCTTCCATGGTGACAGGTACCCTGACAAAACCATAGCCTCGGGAACGACCTGAATTGTCCATGATGACTTGAACGTCAGCAATCCCTGATGACAATTCTTGTTTGATTTGTAGGTACTCTATGAGTTGAGCAGCATTTGTTTTGAACGGCAGATTTCCTGATACAAAGGAGAAAAGGTATTGTATGTTTACAGTAAAATATAAATATCTATCTGAAAGTTTGTAATAAGGAAACATTATCAACAAATCCAACAATTCTGCAAAGGTCAACAACACCATAGCCTGCATTTAAGTTTGACCATCGGATGTGAAAAACAGATTTTACATCCGTGGTTTGACCATAGAGGTAACACAAACAATTTCCATGGTTTGACTGTGGCTTGAAGCATAGAAGCTGTACACAGAGCTGCTATACCTCCATGCTCCGTTTGAAGCAAGTGTGATCGATATCTTTGATACATGTAAAAAGGTAGTTGTTTCTGTACATGTATTACTGCGGTTCACAGTTTTCCCGATTGCTCTGTTTGGCCGAGTAAATTACGACAGGTCCTGCAGCAAGCGAACTCAAGTCCGGTGAGTGCCTCGCTGCCGCCGTGCTCACCTATGAATATTCTTTGCAAATCCGTCGTTGGATATTTCCTAGCTCCACCAGACGCAGACATCGTGTAAATGTTGTAAAACTCAGGTACGGATCTTCCACGATAAACAACTTTCAAATGGAGAGCGACTTCGCCTGATCGCCTTCGAGGTAATCCTCTAGTTGCAAGGTGTTTGTAGTGCAAGGCGCGTCCCGTTTACTAGTGTCAACAGTCCGGTCACTTGGAGTTTCAAACACTTGTGAAATTCTGTTCCCTTTGACCTCAAGTCAGGTGACAATTTCCCATCATGCACAGCAAACGTCATATCCGGATGTCTGAATATTTTGAAAAGTCGATCTGATTGATCCTATTTGTTATGTGTGCCTTCTCGCTATGATCCCAAGTTTAACGTGTTTTCGTACCTTTAACGTAAGAAATTAGATAGGCCATTGGGTATAGCGAAAGTTTTTGGGTTCAACAATAAGGAACGCTACTTGAATGCTGGATAACTTTTGAATTCCTTGATCCGTACGTGTTGCACAAGTTCCAACTTCCAGTCGAAGTGGGGTGCATTTCGTCGAGCTAGGTAAGAAATTATGACAACCGCAACCCTGTGGTTGTGATGTTCTCATCGTTTGCGAAACTACATAGCTTGATTTCCCTCATAATTTCCAGACACAATCGCAAAATATTCGTTGTTGTTTTCAGAGTGACAAGCTAAACACAGGTCACAGGTCTCCACACACTGAACAGCGTGGAATTTCTATATCATGGCGGAGGAACAACGACGTGGTGGTGACGGTGGTGCCGTCGCCGAAAGTGGCCCAGGCATGCAGTATATGCCGTTCGTAGTCATGGAAGATTTACTCGACAAACTTAAATTGCTGAATTACGAAGAGGATTTTCTGCGCGGGGTTGGATTCAAGCCGTTGTCAAGGTAACGTAGTATACTTCCGGTAGTTCGCTCTTGTGCAGTTGGCACCTTGTTAACTCATGGAGGTTGTTAAAGTGGAGAGATATCCTGAAATCCCGGGACCCCAACCTTCACTTTTTTACATTAGGAAGTATATAGCCAAATTAACATGTTAGTTTTTTTTTTCTAACTCCCCAGCTAACTGTACAATTGATAAATCTTTCAACAAAGGTTGGATTTGGTCCGATCTGATCTTATTAATCGACGGGATATTTCCTCTGACTATTGAAATGACTTCAAAGGGAGGGGGCTCAAGGAACTCGTGCATAGCATGTTGATTGGAATATGTTTTATTTTCCACACCTCTCTTGGCATTTGTCTTACATTTTATAATCATACCACCTTGTTGATGATGATAGCGAAAATGTATGACAAATTCCACAGTGCGATTTCATTTGGTTACACCATTTGCAGGAGCATTTTTTGCAAGATTTAGGTCAGAGGCCTGCCATCTCTGGTTGGCTATGTAGTTCAATTTTGACATCATAAAGTTGTTTTCTATACATCTACAGTGACAGCAATAGCAACATCACACCTAAATTTCAGTCATTTTCCATCATAACAATTCATGTGACTCCTATTTTACATTTGCAGGCATTACTTTGCGATACAGACCAACCCGGGTGAACAGTTTTTCATGTTCACATCGCTTGCTGCATGGCTGATAAATCTGATGGGCAAGCCTTTTGACACACCACAAGAAGTGAGTATCATCTTTACTTACCTCTGTACTCTGCATCCTTGTTCCTTCTTGACTCAAAAACTTGCAATCACACCATGATGTCTCAGGGATTACCCTGGCTCAGGATGAGATAAAATCCCACATAAAAAAAACAGTGGGAGAATTTAAAAGTCTGTGGGATGTCCATGATTTTCTGCATATTGGTTGATTCGCAAAACAATACACTTAATGTGACAGTTTTCGGACAACCTCAGTTTTCGGACATTTAATGACATGCTGTTCGTTGTACTCACTTTGCTCTGTATTGATAGCGTTTTAAAAGTCAAATTAAGTCAGATGACGCTGCCCTCCTGTTTTGGATAGTTTTTTTTTCGGTAGAAGCTATTTCGGGCGCTACAAACTTGGCGAAGTTAGCCACACCATACTACCTCCATGGCCACACCGTACAATACAAGGTGTTGAACGCAACAGACAGAGGCAGCCCGTGTCGATATCTAAGCGCTATACACGTTGAAATAGTTCCGTCGTCCATGGATTACAACAGAACTAATTATCACGAAATATTTCCATATAGTTTTCTAAACACTTTGAAATTGAAAATCGGGGTTCGAAGTTTCAAAATATCAGTATTTAGCCCCTATAATCATATTCCAAATACGACGTCCGATTACATTACTGCGATATCAGTCCGATTACTACGCACTCAACATGGGTCAAAAATTTGGCATTTTTGACCCCCCTAAATGCCACTTCTGTCAGTGTTAACAGTTTGAGGATAAGCACAATAAAGTTTTGAAAGGTATGATAATAAGATTTCGTAGTGCTTGTCATTTATAAAACGGCTTTGGGCGAAATTCACTACCCTGTCTGAAAACTGTCACACTTAGTGTAGTTGTAATCCGAGGCGATCGAATCCATACTTTCTAGTGTGGGAGTAACGGAAGTACAGTAGTCCAGAATAGTGCATTTTCGTTTTTTCTTCGCACTGCCACTCGTGCTGGACACTAATTTCTTCGAAAGCGCCATTTTGAGCGACGACAACACGCTGTACATCAGCAATGAACACTTGCTGTATCGACTCCAATGATTTTTCAAAGAACGCAAAACTTCCTGTTGGCAACCAATCACAAACGCTGTTTGAAACGGGTAACTCTGCAACAGGTTCTTGGTATAGCGCTCTCTACGGCGACACAATGAGTGGTTCTGTACTGAAAACCTGCCAAATATTACCGATGAATTTAGATCGTGTAAATGTATCACGTACGCACCATTTCCATTATAGGCCCGACTTTTTGCCCAATTGACATTTCTGAATGCGACTTTCTGATTTTTGAGCGTAAATATCGCGTTATCGCGCCCCAAAGTGATCCCTGTGTCTGGATTATTAAAATGAGAAATCAGACCATTTTGATAGTGTCTGGATTAACGGGATGATCAGACCATTGTCACATGGTTTATGAACACATCAATACCCTGTGGTCTTTTAATATTGGAATAAACATGATTTCACTTCTTTAAAAACAATGGCAAATCAGATGCTCATCATGATGTTGTAGTACAACCACCTTTCTACATCTTTCAAAGAGATCACAAGCAGTCTTGAGTGAATGTTAAAATTTGCTTTTAAAAAGAGGATGAAAATTAGGCACCATGTATGAGACCTCAGGATTACAGAGATAAGCTGTGGTGTGTTTTGCAAAGAGATAGTCCACCCTTTATTCCCATTTGACATACCACTAACTCAAGCACATTCTCTGTGAGCTTTTGAAGTTTTACACGTTACATGTACTGGCATAGAGCTGACCCAAGTAAGTTTCCTGATTTGATCGGCAACATTAAAGCCCCATAAGCTGTGTCTTTTTACATTATTTTTTCAATAAGATAGTTTGAAGTCAAATGCAACTTATGTAAAGATACTTACCAAAGTGTGACAACAGAACATTAAATTTTTGAGCATTGGCGACAAAGACACAACTTAGATTTCAACAACCAGATAGTTTTCGAGTTGTAACTCAGATATAGTGGCTGCATGTATATGTGTATAAGCACCTGAATTTAACCGACCAAAATCGTGACCTAGGATTGAATAATATACATAAGACAATATGGCTGAATAATGGGAATCCAAAACAGCTCTCTTAAGATAGAACGATATTTTATGATAGGTAAAATGCAAAAAGATACAGCTAAGTGCACAGTGCTTAGCAATTACAAGAGCCCCTTTTTTCAAAGTTTGCATGGCGTATTATCAAAACCAATGGTCGTAACTATGTTGTCTTTTTCACCGCTTAGTATGATGACCCCAACGCTACGATATCCAGCATCTTGGATGAACTACGGCAGCTGGGATCTACAGTGGATTTCCCTCCGGCTAAACTGAAGTCTGGCTTTGGTGAACATGTCATCTACGTCATCGACAAATTCGCAGATGAAGCTTTGAAACAGACGAATTTCAACTGGAATAGGTAACAATGATGACCTTGTAGCTTTTGCATCAGTTTCCAGCTTTTTTGCTTATATGTATTTGTTAAATACATGTTTTGTTAACAAAATAATTACTTAGTTGTTAATAAATATGCCAAAACATATATAGATTTTTTCCTTTGACATACGTTCTTTTGGATGAGAAGTTTTATGTTCAGAAAGCTTGTGGCATAGACAAATGTAAATGAACTCATGGGACTTCTATTTTTATTTCTTAATAATTAATATTCTTTCATTGTATTCATCAGACTACATGCAAAAAAGTTCAAGTGTGATCCACAGAAGAAAGGTTCATGAAAGAAAAACAAAACACTATACTGCATTGTAGCAGCTGATACGCACCCTTTATTCTTTTTTAGGAAAACTAACAAATTTGTTGACGTGAGTTTTAGTGCATGATACTGTAGTAGAAATTGTATTATCATGGTACAGTATCTAGCGGTGTTAAACTGATGACAATTTTCTACTTGTAATTATGACAGACCTATCTATCCAGAGGAGGAGATGGAAGAAGAGTCTACAATGGACGATGATGCTGAACTGACTCTGGATAAAGTAGAGGAAGAAATGGGGGTGAGTGGTGGGTTGTAGTGTGGGTTATACATGTAACAGTAATACCATACCGGTAGATGGGTGTGTGGTTGGGAGAGATGGGTTATGGGGGTGAGTGGTGGGTTGTAGTGTGGGTTATACATGTAACAGTAATAGCATAGATGGTGTGTGCGGTGGGGAGAGATGGGTTATGGGGTTGAGTGATGTGTTGTAGTGTGGGTTATACATGTAGCGGTAATAGCATAGATGGGTGTGCGGTGGGGAGAGATGGGTTATTGGGGTGAGTGATGTGTTGTACTGTGGGTTATACATGTAGCGGTAATAGCATAGATGGGTATGCGGTGGGGAGAGATGGGTTATGGGGGTGAGTGATGTGTTGCACTGTGGGTTATACATGTAGCAGTAATAGCATAGATGTGGTGTGCGGTGGGGAGAGATGGGTTATGCAAACAAAAAGATAAACTGACATGTTGGTTAAACACGTCAGTTTATCTGTAATCCCTTCCAGTTTAGTCTTATTGGCTGTTGTGTGACCTCCAATAGCAGCTGGTTGTGGGTATCGGTAGGTTTGCAGCAAGAACTGATCAGTCGGACAACAAGAACAAAATTCTTTTCAACACAAAAGAAAACCCTAAAATGTTGGGTTGAAATACACTTTAGGTATAGGCGTTTTGAGATCAGGGTTAAAGGGTTGAAGAGTTACCAAGTTACACAGATAGGAGCATAAGAAGTTTAACACACTGATGCTGTGGAGAAAGTAGCATTGATCTATCTGTGTGTGTTAAAAACATGTTCTGGTGCCCGTATTTGTGTATCTGTATATGATATTTTTAATCTTATTTTTGTGTCTTTTTTACAGAATGATTACGATGACATTGAAGAAGAAGAGAGTTTCCTTGATCTTGAAGGACTGAAGAACTTGAAAAATAAAACTGTAAGTATTGTTTCTATATTACTGTCAGTCAGATAGTCAGCCCTATTGCACATATACATGTATTAACAACTTCATAACACACCACATGCTCATTCTGTGTCGCGATTCGCCAGAATACGTCACGTGACGAGAAAATAGATACGTATAGTCCCCATCAAATCGACAAAAGTGACGTCAGAGGGTATTTTTTGAAAAGCTATTTCCCTAGGGAAATAGTTTTGACCAAATTTGGAAAAGTGCCCGGTCACGTGACCGTAGTGTCGTCTGCACCTTTGCAGCAATGGCGGGTGACCAGAACGTGATGTGCGTCCGGGATAGGTGACGACGCATTCTCTTAAACAGATTTTCCAACATTTTCCAACATTTCAACAGCGTAGGAACTTGAATAGCTCATCGACGGAAAAGATTAAGGTGCAACTAAGGATGTCGCTAGGTATGCTTAGAATATTTTCTGAAAGAAAGTGGTAGGCCTACCATGTACAACTGAAGAAAGCGCTGTGGAAACATCACCAGTAAACTTGTCACAATGGATTGTTGCGGTGCAAAATATCAAAACACATTAAAAACTATATAACAATACAACATGAGCATGTGGTGTGTTATAAAACACCTATAGCCTGGTCTTTATTCGGGCTATAGCGCTCGTCTATTACCCCTCGTGGCCGTGTGTTACCAGAAACACATCGCTATACCCCTCAGCCTACGGCCTCGGGGAATAGCGATGTGTTTCTGGTAACACACGGTCCCTCGGGGTAATAGACGGTCGCTATAGCCCTCATGACCAGGCAATAGGTGTTTAATATGACATATCAGAATTTGTAAGAGTTGATTTGAGTGTGCATATCTGCTTCATGTATTTAGTGACTCCATGCTTAATGAAACACCTCCATTTACAATGTTATCATCAGAGTCTGCTTGTGTATTTGTGTGTGTAGTAAATTATGCCGCAGTGTTCTCCCCAGGAATTTTTTAGAAGAGGGTGAAGACGTGGTGCGAAGCACCACAAGCGACCGCGCAAGCGGTCGCGGGGGGAGGTCAGGAGGGGGGGTCCCCCCTCCTGCCGTTGGAGCTTTTGAAAAACAGAGATGAAAATGGTGTATTTGGTGGCACTTTGGGGAGTATTTTTCAGATTTTTTTCGTATAAAAAATTCAAAGGAAAGGAGATCTGAGACAGTGTTTCATAACTTTTATTACAGTTCGCTGATTTCAATTATGAAGATTACATTTTTTGAAAACGAAAACATAGCGAGAGACATACATTTATTCATCGATGTCAAAATGATCACGGTGACCATAAAACTCAGGCTTGGGGAGCATTTTTTCAGATTTTTTTCGTATAAAAAACACAAAGTAAAAGAGATCGGAAACAGTGTTCCATAACTTTTATTACAGTTCACGGATTTCAATGAAGATTACATTTTTTGAAAACGAAAACAGCGAGTCTAGAGACATACATTTATTCATCGATGTCAAAATTAGCACCATAACACTCACGTGTTCTCATCCTGATACACGTCCGACCGAGCCTAAAATTAGGTTGTTTTGCTTTGGGAAGGAATACACAAACGAAATTCTAACCTCCTATAAAAACTTCAGTGTACCCTGCTGTCCTTGGTTACCCTCCAGCTCCTTGCCATGTTTACTCTGCTAAGTCGGTTACCTAATGCACGGTCCCTATATAGGACCGTGGCTAACGTAACGTTACGGAGCCATGCAAATATGGCTGCCTTCGATGAGTTGCACATGGGCTTATGATCTCGGATGACATCACAAACTCGCGAGATTTGCAAGATCGATGAGAATTACGTTTGCAGTCTGCAGGATCGATGCTCACGCTCGCATTTTGCTTGTAAATCACTGTCAACTTTTTTTCCCGTACATTTTATTGTTTTATTTTTCAAAAAAAATAAATCTTTTTCATTTCTGGCAAGGGGGCGCTCGGAATTTACAAGAGGGCGCCACGCCCCTGTTACCTTATTCAGGGAGAACACTGTGCCGTACTCAATTCAAAAAACTTGTCTTTTGGTCCCCATTACGGTAAGGCTCCATTAACTTAAGAATACCCTACTTCCCCAGAGGATCAATTTCACAGACCTGCCTTTCCTACAATGGCACTACAATAGCACCAGCTGGATTAGATAAACATAACAATGGAACATTCACACCTTGAGGGATTAAAAGTCTTCTGTTTGTCACCCGAGTTGCTCAGGCAAGAACTCGGGTTTCAGGCACCATGCAAGTTAATGCAGTCGTCCCCTAATGCAAACTTGATACATAGATTTGTATGGGACTGGTTTGTTTTCTATGAATTTTGAAGATGACCATGTGACAATTATGAAGTAATTATCAACCATTTCTGTCACTTTTAGTAAGCAGTTGGTATCTGAAAAGTTCCCATATTATATTACCATGCATTGAGTTTTTTTTTTTTGAAAAAGATAAATTTATTTCCACATAGTCACAAATAAAACAAATGTACATAACTGTGAATGCATTACAATCACAATGCGTCTTGTCTGAAAACAAAAAACCAAATAATTAGCTGTTTAATTACAAAGATCATCATATAATGCATTCAGGATGCATTCTCTTTCTTCAAGTCTTACAAGGCTTGCATGCATTGAATTTTACTGACCTGGTACAACCAGAACAGCGCCCTCAGTAGTCAAGTTTTAAGTCTTACTTTGATTATCACTGTCTGTGTTTGCCATCATCTTCAGGAGAGCAGTGAGCTCAGTAAACCCCAGGAGATAATGGAATCTACCACAGACGCCATTGACTGGAGGCTTGAAGTGGAGAGGGTCTTGCCGTCCCTCAAAGTGACCATCCGTACCGACAACAAAGACTGGCGCACTCACGTAGACCAGATGCATCAACACAGAGATGGTATTGAACAGTCTCTCTCACAGACCAAGGTAACATTGCAGTCTAGTAAATTCAGTGCACCCTCTAAGCCAAAATGATGAATCACAGACTTGAGGAAGACCTATTGTTGGCCTGACTCGAATCTAGAAATTCATAAAGTATTTGTAAAAAATGCAGAAATGTTGTTATTTAGATGGACATTGTTGTACATTTGTATCACTGGAAATGAACTATGGCCATAGTTGAATGCTTGAAACAAAAACCACCCTTTCCCAGCAGCCTTTTAATCTAGCCCTAGTGTATTAAATGGATTATTGGGAACTGAAAATTATGAAAATGGGTGTACAGGATTCAAGAATAAACACAGGGATTATGTATAGGTATCTGATGCAGCCTATCAAACAACTGAACTAAGAAAAGTTACACACTTTTGCCTTATCTTTGTTAAAATTATTGCCAGATCAATTGTGTATAAAAAAAATTTATGTGCATTTTCACATTGGTTAAATAAAATCTACGTTTCACAGGAATGGAACAGCAAGGTGATACAGGATTAGCTTGTGTAATACTAGGTTAAAACTTGAAGTGTAATGTTTGCACTGCTGTAACATGACATCTTCAACGTCCAACAATCAAATTGTTATAATTTGGTGTGGGCCTATTGACAGCCTCTATTTCCATAGCTCCAAGGGGACACAGTCCCTATTTAGCCAGAGGGACTGTGAACGGAATAAAGATACGCAAGTCAAATGTACGCTGTTTGTGATTGGATGCTTTCAGGGTCACCTGGACAAACTGCACCAGGAGATTTCCAGAACACTGGAGAAAATAAACAGCAGAGAGAAGTACATCAACAACCAACTGGAACACTTACTGGGTGAATTCAGACACATGCAGGATTCCCTGGCTGAAGTGAGTGTACCATTTATCAAATCTGCCTCATGGTTTATATTAACCCTTTGAGCACCAAAGTCAATTTTTGTCGCTTTTATAAAATGTACCCTAGTCCATTTTTTTTCAGATTTTTGACAAAATATTGACAAAAAACTCTAGTCAATGAAATATGATATCCATTTGGTCCAAAATTATCACAAGACTTACGAAAAAATTTATAAAAATTGGTAAAATGTTGTTTTAAAATTTGGGTTGGGAAAATTACAGCACTCAGAGGGTCAGTGGGTTAATCTGCATTTCAAAGGATATATGGGAAACATTCAGATATACTTGTTGAAATGAAAAAAAAATGAATTTGAATATCAGCGGCAGGGTCCACAGCTGCTGTGAAATGCAATGATGTATAAAAAAAATTCCTTCTATGGTTCAACTGTGGGACATTTGTGTGCTTTCACCACCTTTTCAGCAGGCTTTCATCATGTTTACTTCGAAAGATATGAGTCCTGATGGCAGGCAATGTATAATATGTGAACTCTTGATACTGCTTAAAATTGGTAAAATTTTTTGGTATCGCTGACAGGAGATAAAAGCCTAGTATGTTATTTCCCAACTGTATCCACAGGAGTGTCTCATTGTCTGTTGACTGTATTCCTTCTGTACAATATACGATAACCAAACCCCATTGGATGGTGTTTGAGTATTGTAGTCCCAGCAGTTCTTCTATCGCCATGGATTTGGAACATTGGTACATGGTACATAGTGTATAGGAACTCAATTATCATTTCAATTCTTCCCTAACACGTTTGCATTGATATACCGGGGGGAACTCTGGTAACATGACTGGGGGGTCCTCATTAAAATTGATACAGGCACCGCCCTCAACAGCAACACTGTAGAAACATGTTGTGTAACTCTTGCTGCATTGACAAACAGTAACAAAAAATTATTGAAAGGACACATGGACCTCGTCCCCCAACCCAACCCCCACACACACCTTATGTATGTATACATACTGGCATATACACTGTACTCAACTCATAGTAAGGGCCTGAAAGAATTTGGCCATGTATTTGTTGTAGAATACAAGTAGCACAAAGCATTGAACTTGGCATTCATTCATAGCATTTTACAACTTGACACTCACGTCATGCCGCAGTGCCCTGAACACTGACATTTCCAAACACAAACACAAACAATCTGTTGATGTGTTCCTGACTGATTCAAAAATGTCTTTACAGGTGAAGGAGCAGTACAGACAAGCCAGTGGTGGTGTGACAGAGAGAAGCCGAGCGCTGGCTGAGGTTTCTGAAGATTTGGAAAAAATCAAACAAGACATGGAAGAGAGGGGTTCCAGCATGACAGATGGAGGTAAATTTATCAAATTTACTTTTAAAGAAATTCATAATTTTGTCACAATGCTTTGCTTTAAAGTAGTATGCACCTCCAAAGTGAAGACTTAAATTTTTTGCTGAGCTCAAACTTTCCTCGGGGAATCTTTCAACCATTTTCTTTCAAAATCAAGAAAAAGATTAGGGATAACCGTGCAAATTTAAGTGCTAGAGAAACAAATTACCTAAGATTTACGAATATTTGATATTCAAAATGGCCGCAATCCCTGTGTTAATTCTATGGAGAAAAATAAAATTTTAGATTTTCAAAAAACTAAGATGGTGAAAGTTTTTCGTTCTCCAAGGGCTTCAAAATAAACCCCTACAAGTGGTAGATCAGAAAAGATTGGTAAAGTTTGAGAGTCCAAATATCTGCCCCCGACGTGCATTGTACCTTAATTATTGAGAGATGAAAATAATTGTAGCATAATCCAATTTAAACGAACTTAAATGTTTGTAAACTGATCCAGACAGCGGATGTATGAAACATACGTTCAATGGTTCTTTTTTTCTTTTGTTTGTTACATGAACATGTTACATTAGGAATGTAGTGATTTCTGGAAGATATTTTACACATGTACAAGTTATAAAAACCAAGAATGGTGTTATTTTTGTTACTTAGAACACTTTTTCTTGCAAAATCTTTTGTTACAATGTATTCCGCAGTTCAATAGTATCAATGAAATACAACTGGTTAAACCCAAAATTTGAATGGTCTGCATGGTACAAACCCACATACGCAAAGGCACGCTCCAATGTGTACACGTGGCTTGGTTTGTACCGCCATCACATGAATTTTTGAGCGTACTGAGTCTGTAGAACACCATGTTTCTGTGTTGCTCCTTAGTAGAACCATTAAAAAATTACCTTAAATTGTCAGTGACCTGTGTTTATTCATGTTTTGTATTTATTACAGTTTATTTCAGCAATAAAGCACAATCATGTAGCAAGCAGTCTGTTCTTCCAGCCTTGACATTTCATTTTCACCTGTGTCATTTCAGCGCCATTGGTGAAAATCAAGCAGGCCCTACAGCGACTGAAGACAGAGATCACGCAAATGGACGTACGCATCGGCACAGTTGAACACAGCCTGCTCCAGGCCAGACTCAAAGACAGAAGTAACATGCAGAGAGATATGAACAAACCGCTGGTCTCTGATAGCTATGATTATGCATAACAATGGTACTTGAACAAATCCAACGCTTTAAAAAATTTTGATTCATTATTCCGTATTGTTTTTCCACTTCTTACATCAAAGACCCCACATCACCCAAGCTACTTAATGATCACCATTGATAAAATTGAACTATCGCTGCAGAATTGGATGGGTATTATCACTCTCTTCAAAAGATGCAGAGTTGTTGAATGAATGTTTGCTGGTGTAGTAAAGGTTAAAGGGCGGGATCATCGGAAATGCGCTCAAAGGTGTCAATAAGACAGTGTGAATACTCTATCCAAGGTATGATTTTAATTGATGAAAGTTAAAACATGTTCATCATATTTTACATCGTAAAATATAAGTACTGCAGCTACATTGACGTGATGCATATAGATATTGTGCATGCAATACATTGTTTGTAAACAAGGAAACCACAATGCCGCAGTTCCAATGACCCCCTCCCATGCAGTGTAATGTTTCCAGTTTCAAACCATTGCAATTTACATACACTGATACAAACTTTACACCGTATTATCATCGTTAAGTACGGCAGATTATCAACCCTACCCATTCTGGAAAAAACTCCACATGTATTACTGTTTGTGAGTAGATCATTGTATGTGTAAATTTTGTCAGAATCTGAACAAGTTTTCCCGTCAAAAGTTGTGAATGAATGCAAGCTTGGTTAAATGAGATTGCTGGTTGGCAATACAGTTCATAGGTAAAGTTGACAGACCCGTACTTTTGAAATACATTCATATTTTTTTTCATATTGTACAGAGTGATTTCTCTGTATTGCTTATCTCTCCTGTCCTTGTGAAATGAACAAAAGATTTTTTTTGTACATATTGCATTTAGCCTTTAATAAATATATTGTCCATTGTGAGTGTACAGGCCTGGTCTATCATGAGTCACTGTGTACGGTGTTGCAGTCAGTCCAGAGCTTAGCCTACAGCTCAGTAACTCCAGGTTTTGCCTTGGGTTTTGGGTTGCACTGTCATCCGACCTGCAACCCCAGGCAAAAACCTGAGCTACTGTACTGCAGCTATCGGGAGCTCTTCCTACAGATATCCTGTGTGTAGTATGTGTTAATGACAGTAGCTCCTTCCTTGATCTGTTTTCACAAGAAACACACCACTGTCACTCAACAACTAAAGTGTATCAGGCCAAAGAGGTCAGAATATTGTGTCACTGATTTTCCTGGCAAAACAAAGATGCGGCGAGCAAATAATCAATTTTTCTTTCACAAACCATTACTATTCATACTATAGATGTTATTCCTTAGTTGGCCTCCTCCCCAACCTCGCCCCTCTTTAAGACAGTTAATGATTCCCAGAGTTTTTGATCCAAATGAAGTTGTATTATACTCTCAAATACACACACACTCACGTATATCCATAGCCATCCATCTATATCTATATATCTATATATATATATATATATATATATATATATATATATATATATATATATATATACACAGTACATTGTTGAGTAACTGCTTCAAGTTCCACAATTTCCAGTATATATATATATATATATATATATATATATATATATATATATATATATATATATATATATATATATATATATATATAAACATATATATATACATACACATATGTGTGTGTGTGTGTGTGTGTGTGTGTGTATTCCATCAGCATTCCCATTGTTTTGAAAAGTTTTGAAAGTTAATGAAGTTATGGAGTGGTAGGGTGTTGTACCTGGTTGTAATATCATACCAGGTCATGTCAAAATATAGACCATGGTGTTGTTGCAGAGGCAGTAGTGGTTCTCATTATGGAGGAAAGCAGGAGTGCTATTTGTGAAATCCATGGAGAACTTTGTATTTAATGCGCAGTAGGAGATCCGAGAGGTATTGAAGTTGACGGGCAGTGGTCGGGAAGCCTGAACAGCGCCCTCAGTCAGTGGGCATTCTGGGATCTTGATGATGATCTACCTACGTATACGCTCATGGCAAAGCAAATCTTAGAAAAGGCTAAAACAAACAAAAATCGTTGAAGGAAATCACATTAAAATTATATGTTGGCGTGGGATTTGCCTCCCTAGCGAGTAGACGAACAGATAACAAGAATAAAAGGAATAAGCAAATATGGAAATCTGCTTCTTTTTTCCTTTCTAATCAGATTTGCCGAAGAAAGGACTTGTCGAGGCTTGCAGAGAGGTAGAGATATATCTTTTCTGGTGAAATTTGTGCCATAGATCCGAACTACGTGTAATGAACAAACGAGAAACGTTAAACCTAGACAAATCGTAGAATCTTGAAATCATAAATTTCACATTTGATTACTCTAATATCCATCGAGAGAGTGAAAAGCTGGTGATTTTGTCAAACTGTGTACAGACTAACACGCACACGTGTTCCCTCCCTGGAGCCTCTTCCTCCGGACAGGAAAGTAGTCACGGTACTTCCATGGCGACGGATGCTTTACGTGACAGAAACGCACAAAGATGTAGGGTCCACCACTTTTATAGCGTGTGGACGTTGCCGCTGGTCAAAGAATGACTTAAAGTTTGTTTTTTCTGCACTCGATGGTTTTTCTATTCTAATTTTTCACAAGGCGTTTTCGATTTTTTGCCAAAAATCGTCAATTTTGTTCTAGTTTTCGTCACGTGATTGCAACAGAAATAGGGCTAGTTCTGTTTAGGTTTACAGAATATTAACAGTAACTTTTATCTTCAACAGCTTATATGCTAATTATTGATTTTGCATAGTAACAAAATCAGGACCAGTTAAAGTTCAGGAACAAGCTATTGACCATGCATATCGTGTTGAGATCTAAAAACGTCTATTTTGACAAGTGTTTTTGTAGAGTACGTGAAAAGAAAGGTAGGAAACACAAAAAAACAACAACAAAAGAAACACTACCAACAACAAAAAGTGAAAACAAGACTGGGTATAATTCTCTAATACATTACTATGAGAAAAACTGAAACATCAAAATAGCATAGACAAATACGGAAATGGCTTTAAAAACTGCACATAGACGGGAGATTTTGCAGTTCTCCAGTCCCACCTGGTAGACTCAGAGTATCAAGTTTACTTAGACTATTAAAGGCACAGGCACCCATAGGCTGGATAGTCTGCTTGATCGATCGATTCTCTACTCGATCAATCGATCGCGTACTCTATCTGCCCTGCACTGCGGGGGTATTTAGGTTGCAGTGGCTGGCAGATCTTGTCCGGGATCGATAGATCGAGCAGAAAATCGATCGATCGAGAAGACTATCCAGCCCACGGGCGCCTGTGATTAAAGATCCGGTAGTTGTAACTTTTTTGCAAGTCTTTGTTCTACTCCCCAAAGCAGGTTGCAACACGTACTATTTTAACGTCTCAACGCTGTCTATGCGTGTAAAACGTGCTGTTATTGTTTACATTTGAATTTTAGTCCGAACAAGAATTTACTTGTCAACAACAAGCTGAGTATATCAACATGTTTGAAAAGTATAACAAGAAGGACAGAAAAAAAACAACAACACAACATAAAGTGATAACAAGACTTGAAGAACATTTTTTAAATTTTTTATTTAATTTTTTAAAGTTATTATACTTCCTGACCCGCATACATGGATTACACAAAGAAAAGGGAAAAGAGATATAAAGCAACAATGAAACTCTTTGTACAACAGTTAAACAATAGAATGTCAAAACTATGGTAGAGACGAACATGTGCCAAATATCTCTGTCACTGTCCCACCATACATTCAACTGGAAAACAAAACAGACACATTATACGCCAAACAGAAATTGATTGTCAAACATTCACTTGATAAAATCAGAGAAGACATCAGATAAAATCTCACACCGCATACTAAACTGACAGGAGCACAAGTTACGATGCATTACATTATTGTGGTTGACAATAAAAACGAAAAAAAAAAAACTATCAAAAGTTACGCCCACAGACCATTTTGCAATGTGCTTATGTAAAGTTATTCTTGGTAGCTCGCTACTCCTAGCAACATATCCGATGATGCCTCCAAGTTTACTGCAGAGTTCACTAGTCTATGCCGAACTCGCGGTCAAAGCTAACGTCAGTATTCAAGTGTACCTTAATTCCACTCCAGTATTGTTCACTATCGTGATTACTGATAGATCCGCCGGGCATATTTTCTCTAAAGCCGATCATTGACTTTGATGTCTCATATCTACATGGTTGTATCGTATATATTAGAGAATTAAACCCCTGGGAATTCTTGTAATCGTGCATTTTTTTTCTACTCAAGTAAAATCCGCATCGATGTCTTCGTGATTATCTCGAGAGGGTGAAATCTGAAGACTTAATTTTGGTTGTTATCTTCCGAACGACACGCGCATGCAGACGCGATCACCATCAAGGCTATCAACAGATACACTCGATAGTATTATGGCAAGTGTAGGCCTGTGTGTGAGCTCGCAATTGTAGTCGATTATATCAGTGTCGATGTATATATTTGTACATGTGCATATGTATGTATGTATGTATGTATGTATGTATGTATGTATGTATGTATGGATGTATGGATGTATGTAAGTATGTAAGTATGTATGTATGTATGTATGTATGTATGTATGTATGTATGTGTAACATATTTTGATTGTGACGGCTTGCAACTCATAAATGCTGCAATCTGAACTCAGAAAAGTAAGAAATTTCGGATCAAATTTCCTCGATACGTTTTGTCGATGCTTTTGTTAAGTTTTGTTTGTTTTGAATACTATCGTTAATATTTTTTGTTCGTTTGTTGTTGAGTAAAAAATATTCTCGGAAGAAATTTAAAATCAGTTGTCTATGGCGCAGTTCAAGTATTGACATCGGCATATAATTCTAGGTCCCTTTCTTTTGAAATCGATCAAAATTTGGACATGTATGCTTTTAAAAACAATGTCACCTTAATACAATTTGGAAGACAGTGCTTCTTAAACAAAATCTTGAATGCTAACAGGATCTGAAGAACCCCAGGATTGGTGACTGGTATAGTATTCGGGAAATCAGGTTATCGTAATTACCAGGAACTGTAAAGAAACTGTCGATAAGGGGCAACATCAAAAGTTCAATGAAGGATAAAAAACTTAATTCTTTTAGTTTGGGGGTGGGGGGTTTTGACCTAAAAAAGTTTCTATCCTACAAATCGATTTAAGGTAAAAATTGCCAGGGGAATGAATATTTTGAAAAAATAGAGCAGAAATGCACACTTTCGTGTTGAATCCAGCGGATGGAGTTGTTTTAACACGGTGCAGAGCTGCACCTGGCCTAGTTAGTGTAAACAATGCAGGCTGTTGGCTTCTGTTGCACCATAGACGGTAGTTTCTCTACTGTTTCTGGTTGCACTCGGAATTTATTTTTAATTATATCTTGCTACATTTCTGGTGCATGTGTAGTCCGCCTGAATGGAGCAGTGTGAACTGAGTTGTTACAACCACCAGGACAGATGAGATAGTTTTTGTGCCTCTGGAAGGAGAAACCTGGACTTTATTGTTGTTGTTCTTGTTCATTCATTGATAAACTTCAAGTTTGTTGTTAGTATGTTGTATTTACATTGGATGAAACACAAAGTGTGTTCCCAATCTTAAGCCCCACTAGCTGTATCTTTTAGCGTTATTTTTATGATTTTACTTTCACACTAAAATAAGTTTGTGACAATGTAGTCATTTAGGTCTGTGTACACACTGCCGGGGCTATATATGCAATTTTGAACAAGATAAAGATTACACTGCGATTAAATGTTCGCCCAAACATTAAATCACAGCCCCATGCAGAAAAGCTAAAACCCTTGATACTATGCATATCTGCAGTTAAATCGTCATACAAACTGCACAGCGTAGTCCAAACTGTAATCCACAAGGGTGAATGTTTTCAACTATGACAAACCGATTGGAACTAAATTGGGATAATTGGATTGGCAGAATTTCTCAAGAATTTTAGAAATTTCTCTAATTTTACACCATATTTGCTTACCATCTTTAAAATTTTATACACAATTTGCGATGCTGTTGAAATGTTATGAGTAAGAATCAGTGCATGATAGTATCTAATGCAATTTTTTTCAAAACATATGAACAATATTCACATTTGGATGAAAATATGAGAGTTTGTCTGTAGTTTCTTCATTACTGAAACACTAGTAATAATGTCAGTTTGTCATTTTTCCTCGACCAAAATGAAGCTTTTCGATTGATTTACAGGTAAGTCAGTCAGGGTCTTTTAAAATATGCCCTGACTCAATTTTATGTTTATGAAGCCTTAAATTCATGAAAAAGTCAGGGGCATTTCAAAAGTGCCCTGACTCAAAATTCGTCAATCAGAGAAATTTTAAGCATTTTGCCTCGTTTCTTCAGTACATTTACACAAAAATGAACTTATTTTCATAAAAATGAATCCGATGAAAGAGGTATGCAATAATCGTTGTGTTTTCGTTGTTTTGTCCGATGAGAACAATATTTCAAATTTTACACTATTCTATCATTTTGTAAAATTTCAGCTGTAAAAATTTCGATTTCGTTACATTTTCCTAATAATTACTCTCATCCAATTTTCCCAAATTAGTTCCAATCGTGTTGACATTGTATGTTCTGATTCCTTTTTAATTTACCAAATTTTGAAAATGCCAGGAAATCAAAATGACCGTTAATAAAATTTTAATTTACATGTCAAATGTTTCTGAAAGGAATGGTTTCCTAATGCAGTAAAAGCTCATATCTCTTCAGAGGGTAGATTTCAAAGAGGAAAGAATAGGTAGATAATTTGACGTCAACAAATTTCAAGAGTTACAGCTAGTGGGGCCTTAACGATGCATTACTTTATTTCACCCCTAAATTGACTGATCCTTAGCTTCGCTTTACATCTATTAGATAGAGCCTGGCAACAGGTTCAATATAAGTCAATTAAGTTTCTAGGGGGGTGGGGGGTTTGGGGGGAAACTAAGGGAATTAAGTTTTTTATCCTACATTGAACTTTTGACGTCGCCCCTAAGTGAGTATGTGTAAATGTACATAAAGTCTGAGCAATGGTATGTTTAAAAAGAAAGATGACAGTGTTTTGAAAAACAGATTTGAGTTGTATTCGAGCACAAGCTACGCTTCATCTGATCAGTTGTGGAGTTTTCAAAATATTTTATTTATTTCCAAATACTTTTAATTTCATATAAATAGCTACATTGTAAAAATATGACATTGATTACAACGGCAGAGCTGACTTTCATTTACATGTAATGGAGACAAACCAGTGAGCAAGACGTAAATTCGACACACCACTATGAGTTCTGATGATCCCAGTGAGAGGAAGCGTAGTCATACTCTCTCTGGTAGGATATGACGACCGCCACCTAGAGTTGTTGGCTTTAAATTGCGACCAGTCTGACACTAAAGTGAATATGACACAAAACGAAAAGCGTTCAAGGAATTTGTCGGAGTCGAAGTTTGCTGTTTAGAGCTTTTGCTACATGATGCGGTGGAAAATGATTGACACCAACTTGCTGATATTGGTGAGAAAAGGCATAGTAATTCATGGAATACGCAATTAGAGACAACACGTGCAAGATATGTTTGGTAATATGAGAATTTACGGGAAAACACGGGCGCATAAAGTACTTTCGATGCTCTGCAAAACATCAATGATTTTACACGGCCGCCATAAAGCGGAACAATAAACACACAGGTCTCCTTGGGGAAAGAATTGTCCGATACGAAGATTCGAAACAATGAAGCTTCAAGTAAAACGAAAAAAACATCGCCACTCTCCTACATACGCAAATAGCCTGGGCTCTTGTCTGAACGTATTTTGAAATGTGTTACCCGTCTACCTGCATGTCCAGTCTACCGATCCACGGACCAATTTATCGCCACCTATCTACCGACTTCTCTCTTTCCCTTTTCATACATTGTGTCCTTTACTGTTCCCCTATGTGAAGCTATGTGAAGTGCTTGGGCATAAATAATAGACTATGCCTGATATATGTTCTCAACCTTTTCCATCCGTGGCGATAGATAGCAACATGTATATCCTCCTTGCCCCTCGTTATTGAAAGCACAATTACAATTTCTGTAGCGTTTCAAACGAATCCCTTTATTCAGTTTAACATCACGGCAACTTGCAAGCCTTCAAAAAGGGGAAACCTTCCCACAGAACAGTTCGTCACATGATGCCGAGGTTTTGTGCATATTGTACACTGCCTTTTTTCACACATTCCTAACATGTACGACAGTTGTCCCGCAATCTTGTATTCCATTTCAAACTTGTACTCGACGTCAGTCGCAGCCTTAATTGCAGTTTCCTATCCTCTTTGTGTGGTGTGTAGATTTTATAATTTTCTCAATTTTTCATTTTTTTTCGGCGTGGGTAGAAACGATTAACCACTTTCTTCAATTCCAAACGCTTGCACATGCGCAGTTGATGGGTGGCCGCTCAGTATACCCGTATTACATAGCTGACATCCATACCCCTGGCAGGTTTTGATGTAAGCCGATTACCTTATCAGGTGCATAAAAATATACAGGAGATATTCGGATTCATGCCATTTTTCTTATAATCCAATCAAGACGAACGCTAAATCGGGGCTAAATCCCAACAAGCCCGGGGCAGATTCCCAGAAAGATTTAACTTGACTCTTATATGAGAATGACGTAACCCGTAATCTTCGACGTCGCCTCGCTTCACGCAGATTTTCTGACAATCACTAAACTTCAAATAGCTATGTTTTTATTCGATTACCCCGTCTCCATGGAGATAAGCCTCGATCATATTCGATTAGGCACAAGCGATGAGATGATAATCTTCGTTGAAGCCCCTCGTCATCATCAGCATTCATAAAGCATTTATGAGCCGGCGATATGCCTTTTCCGCGATTCTCCAGTTAATAAGTCACCGAGAGATTTTCGGAAAATTCTTTTGCCTCAAGGAAAACTTCTTCAGCGCAGTGGAGTCGACTGTGAATTCATTTGATATGTCAGCCATGCTCCCCTCTGCGAGTGCAGGGACCATATTACAAAACGTAATACCGAAAGAGTACACATTCTATACTTTTTATGTTCCATCATTCAATAAGTAATAAATAATAGATAAGTTACGAGCAAAACTTTTGAAAACTTTTTCTCCATTTGAATACTGATTACTTAGACTGAGACGGCTTTTAAGAATGTTGGTTTTAAAAGGTCATCCTGTCCCGTTCTGGACAGCTTTCAAACTAATTTCAATCTGAGTCAATATTATAGGTTACCAAGTTAGTACATAGCTTGATATGGATTGCCGACAAAAAGTGACCCCATATACAGGGAAAATGCTCAACGCAAGCGACCAGTTTGTGTGGGGGCGCTCTTTAAGGATGTGGACTCCGGGCCGATTCCGGGCGGCAATCGCTCATGGCCATTTTCATGGCAAGACCAGCACAAAACTAACTAAAGGACCCATCCTTGCTCTCGCCATTTCTTTTTACAATGTTCATTCTTGCAATATTATTTCACTTCAGCTTTAGGTAGAATGCACTCCACGGACAGTGTTCGTGCAATGTGATTTATGTCACGATTTTCAGTGACTTACTGCCGGTACAAAATCACTTCGCAGCCAGTTGAAACAACGGTTTCAATCGTCTTGTCGGCAAATTTAAAATTTGTGAAAATCGACCATTTCATTTCTCACAATAGAATTAACTCAAAATAAAGAGGTCATTTTCAAGTTCAAATAGCTTACGTAAACGTGTTGTTCGTTCGATGACACCTGATTTGTTCTCCTCAGTTATTAAGAAAAATGGTTTCTATTGGCCCTTGAGGAAAATTTGAGCAAAATTTAGATTTCGATGTGCGCTCTACTTCTAACCTTCAACTGCTTGTACATCACCAACACTAAAACAGTGTTCAGTTTTCAAAATATGGACACAGAACAACGACTGGAACACATTCAAATATAGGAACAATGATGACATCATTGCTGAAACATACATGGGCGTTTGCTATCACCGAAAGACCCAATAGTGATACAGATTTGAGAATAATAGTATTCCACACTCAACACATTGGGTATGGAATTATTTTTTCTCATATCAACCCTTCAATACTTGACAGCGTTGCAGTTATCGGATTTTATTGTACAAAACACAATTGACATTAACGATTTCTTTGATTTATATCATTCCCCTTCGAAGAAATATAGTTCACATTCACATCAAAGAGAAACTCTGTTTATTAGTCTGATGAAAGCTTTCTTCTCACTGTTCTGACAGCATTGAGTAATAATTATTTAGTGACTTATCAGTCAAAATAACAACATGGTATCATGCTTCGGTCATCTACATCGACGGAGAGCACGAATCCGTTCACTTCGAAGTATGTCGTGTTGCCCGTGCTAAAGTTCCGATTTTACAGTACGCGATTTCCTATTCATCAAATAATACACGGCTTGGGCGCAGGGACAGTAAATGACCAATGAGCATCAGTCAAACGAAAATATATTTCGCTCGCGCTATAATACAGAGTGTGAGAATGAATCGATCCCATACTGGTGTTCTCACACTTACGGGGACGTGAGAGAAAGGATATTGACATAGAGGGTAACCAATAGAGATGCAGGTCGTTTATTGAGCATTTCGAACGATCATATCGTGTGAATGTTGATTTCTTCCCTCGTCAAAGGGCAGCAACGTGCCCAAGAAAAGCCAACCCGGTCGATTTTCAATTTTGCACTTGGAATGGCGTTATTGACAATCCAAGTTGAGATTTATAAACATAGCACAGATGTTACGATCGAGCGCACAGGCGCACCCTTCAACTCCCCAAAGCTGTCTCTGTGGAAAAAAACACACCTAACGGAGCGTTACACAAGATAGCGGTATCCAGCCAAGTGTTGCTCATTAAAACGTCCATTTTCGCAGGGTGATTGAGATGAATCGAAGGGCCAAGGGTCAACAAGGTAGCAATGCTCGTTTGACGCGAGACTGTACCATCGAAAATTGTGATTTACAGTGTTGTAACCTTTAACGCGGCGCACGGTTTACTCGACATTGATTAATCTTCTTGACCGGTCATTTTGGAAACAGTCCTTAGAAATTTCATTTCAGGCAAACTAATCGACATCTGAACTTGTCATTGATTAATAAAAGAGTTTCTCCATCACTTGCTCCGTCCCATCCCCTCCTTCCCCCGTCGACTCTGTCTCTCATTCACCCTTAGTTAGTTCAAACAGCGTTGCATCTCCAACTGTCTGCAGTCTCTCTCTCTCTCTCTCTCTCTCTCTCTCTCTCTCTCTCTCTCTCTCTCTCTCTCTCTCTCTCTCTCTCTCTCTCTCTCTCTTTCTCTCTCTCAACCGAGCTGTAACATTCCAATAATACACAATTATGACAACAGATAAGTTATATAACACAAACAAACATGACGTAATCAATGACGTGTTCACTCAACCGGAATATTGTTCTTTTTTACCTCCAAGCTCCATTACTACTATAGTATTCGCCTCGAGAGTTGAAGACTAAAACTTTGGCTCGAAATTTTCGCATGGAAACTTTAAATCACTCCCTTGGAAATTAAGAATAAAAATCGGGGGTCACAAAATTGGGTACTAGCGAAACAAATTAACCAATGTTTACTGATATTTGAGATTCAAAATGGCCGCTATCCCTGTGTTAACTCTCGATTTTTACAAAAATAAGCTGGCAAAAACTTATGTTGTCCCACAAGCTTCAGAATGAGCTCCCTCAAGTGGTAGACCAAAAACTTATTGAAAAAGAGTCTGAATATCTGTGCCTGAGGCGCATTAAAATTTCACCTTAGGCCTAAAGTAGTTCGGGCCTCGAAAGTGAAAGACTTAAACTTTTGCTCAAACTTTCCTTGAGGAATCTTTCAACCACTCTCTTTCAAAATCAAGAATAAAAATCGGGGGTCACAGTGCAAATTTTGGTACTAGAGAAACAAATTACCCAAGATTTACCGAAATTTGAAATTCAAAATGGCCGCCATCCCTGTGTTAACTCTATGGAGAAAAAATATAATTTTCGAATTTCGAAAAACTAAAGCGGTGAAAAGATTTCTTACATCAAGAGCTTTAAAATGAACCCCCACAAGCAGAAAATCAGAAAAGAATTGAAGAAGTTTGAGAGTCCGGGTATCTGTCCCCGAGGCACGTTCTACCTTAGGCGGATGCGCACTTGAGACATGCGCACAGTGAAGCGCATGTGAGACGTTCAAGGGATTGCTGCACAAACAACCGAGGAAAGCGAAAAAATGAACTTTAAGATGTATTTCAAACTGGCAGATGTTATAAATGGGGCTCTGCGCTTGGGTGACTTTCTATTTAATTGGAGTTAAGTTTGTTGGCGCACGGCGGATTAGAATACTAAGCTCGGTGACGCATAAAACTGTGACAAGCAACAACTAGGAATTATGGCCCAGTGCAGCAAAGATCTCCCCAATGGTCTCATTTATGGCGTTTATATGCTGTGATTATATCAAAAGTTGGATTCTCCATCTGCATTTTTTTCATCATTGTGCGAAGTTTGAGTTTCATCGACACCGTTTGATCTTCCGAACCTACTACACTTTGAGTGAAAAAGGCGTCAGCTCGCCTATCGACCACAAATGACATACATCGAAGATGTGATAACTCCGTTGAGTAAACTGCATGCTCAGTTTCCAATCGTCCAATCGACGCTCCGAAAACAGTAATTACGGCACGACAAGTGCTATGGTCTCGTATGACTATCACATACAATCACTGAATGTAAGCACACCCAGCGAATTTGACTCAATCATAATTTGAAGACCTAAGCTGTGTGAGAGACAGACACACTGCTTGCGCCCTGTAGAAAATCAACCGAACTACATTTTAATCAGAGATATACGCAATTACCTCAATGAAACTAAAGGGTCACTTTTGGCAATTCAGTTTAGGGACGTTCAGTTTTTACGGCCGGGGGGCCGGCAAAATCCAGGGGGGGGGGGGTCATCGTAATTTTGGAATCCGCGAAGGGGGGGGGGTCATCGCTTTTTCACTGATAGGAAAGGGGGGTCACCACATTTTCAAAAACATAATACCTACAATAAAGTTCACTTTATGCCATGGCCATGATCGACCCTCTTTACCGGCGGGCCCGCCTTCGATAAATTGACTTTATGTATTACCCATGACCCTCTTAACGGGCAGAGGCCTTTGGCAGCCCACTCCAATTAGGTTTACTTCGTGCAACGGCCATGATCGACCCTCTTTACCGGCGCCCCCCCCCCCAGGCCGTAAAATTGAACGGTCCCTTATCAGCTTGGAGGAGGCATGTTCATGTCAAGGTAAGGCGAGACTCTCACGGTGGTAGAAGTTTTTAGATCGCTAACTCCATAATATAAATGATAAATTTGTTGATAAATTCATTGCCACCTGTCTTGGTTAGTTAGAAAACCCGGAGCATGTACTATCAGCGCTGATTTTGACCCTGGATCTTGCACATGACAATATTGCTCGATATGTATTGCTCTGTTCTTAAGGGTTAAAATGGGAATAAAACAACTGTTTCAATACGATACAAACAAAAATCCAAATACAAATACAAATAGAACTTAAACTTTACAGTCGGTATAACCGAACTCGTGTAGTTCAGCAACACAAAAACATCATACATACATACATACATACATACATACATACATACATACATACATACATACATACATACATACATACATACATACATACATACATACATACATACATACAGACAGACAGACAGACAGACAGACAGACAGACAGACAGACAAACTAGACAGACAGACACATAGACACATGCAGGGAGACTGACAGAGAAACAGAAAGAGACAGACCGACAGACACAGTACACACATGTACCCATTTATCCATCCCATGAAGCACCTCAGTATGTAGACTAGTGCAGATTTAATATAAAAGTGTTTCTCATTCTACCATATCCAAGACAGCCTACAGGTATACTTTCTATCAGATTGAAGGCATATAACTTTGAAAACTCAAACCTAGCGTGATTTATTTCAGAGTCCCTAGTCTCACCACTCGCCAAGCACTCCTTCCACACATACAGCGACGATCACGACTTTAACGACCCAAAGAATAAATAACATGGAATTAATAAAGCTTCTCTCCGGCATGATATACGAATCTTACTTTACCGCGAAGTGATTTATGGTAAGTAAACTAACAGGAAACACTGGCAACAGCGGCTTGTGAATTCAACAAGAAAGACACGATGTCTTTAATATGGGTCTATTTATATCACTAAAGATGATTTTCATTCGAATTGGAATCGAAAGCAAGCACAAGCTTCATCAGCTCACAATCGACCGGAGGTGCCGCGAGAGATGACGTCATTGAAATAGAAAGGAATGGTCCTGTAATCTTACATTTCTTGGTATTTCAGGTTGGCTGCCAATGGTTTATTAAGCACTTAAAAATCGTTGACTGGCCTCGGGTTGTGTAATTACTTGGCATAGCTGTGTCAGAAACGGCATATTGCCTACATTTTTACAACATGGACAGGTATTTTCCAATCGCAATATCGTGGTCTTCAAATCTATTAAAGCGTTTATTTACGTACTGACGTATTCAAACCATTACAGATAGGTATTTTAAACTTCTTTGCACACAAATGGCGTATGGTGTACATCGGCACAGTACCTCCACGCAAAGGGCTGTAGGCCTAATGACAGTAAAAATCTCTCTCTCTCTCTCTCTCTCTCTCTCTCTCTCTCTCTCTCTCTCTCCCGCAATCACCCACACAGGTGCGGCAGTAATACACAATATGCATTCATCAAATTCTGGGTATTAGCCTTATCTACAGAAAATGTAGAACGTCAGTTTACCGATTAGTAGTCGAGACGCTCACAATCATGCATTGTCCCCGTAATAGTATGTCAACAAGTGAGTCTATCATCCTTTGGTCATTGACACCTATGAAAATTCCTCTCTGTATATTTATATGGCAGATGTTTCTTTTTTGGATATCGAGTCCGTTGTGTTTCACGTTGATAGCATGCATGGCTTTAAGCCATCAACATTCAAACAACCTGCGTGGAATACTTCAGGCTTTCGTTGCATTTAGAAAATTCAATGCACAATGCACTTTCACAATATCATATAACGTTACGTACTTTACATGGCTTGCGTCACAGAACGTGTCCTGGGGAGGTTTTGTTGATGACTACAATTAAATCTCTACATCTTAATTGGTCTTTGAAATCATTTTTAAAGTCTAGCTTTTTCGAAAAGGAGCCTGGTTTTGAAAGTGAAAATCACATCTTCTATCATTTTTCTTCACATTTGCAGACGAGTCATGTATGTAATATTGCCAAGTCCGTTTACGAACAAATACTCGCGGAAACTTCATATTTCTCTTTCAAATCGGTTGGCACTACCTCCGCCTTTTAAATATTTCTGACATGCCTGCCTTGATATTTCCTAAATTCGTCAACTTTGTCGCCATCATCATCATCATCATCATCATCATCATCAACATCATCATCATCATCATCATCATCATCATCATCATCATTGCCTTTCTAAGCATTGATTCGTCATTACCATCTCTGTTGTCGCCACGGACGATATTATCATCGCCCAAATCGCCATCATCGGCGTCATCACCATCGTCATAAGTACTGATGCGGGATGCCGGCATCGCTTGTGTCGTCATCATCGTCGTCGCCGCCGTCGTCTTTATGAATATAGTAGTAAAATAAAAGTGGTCAACTGGGATGAAGTAAGAATTTTACACCCCATTTTATTCATTTATCTACATGAAGCGAAGGAAAAATTAACCATCCATGTAACTAAAGTATAACCCTGACCTATATACGAACTCACGCACGCGCAACAGTGCATTGTCCTGAACTAAGCGGGGAAATTCCCTGCTGAGTCATTCACATTCCAAATGGAACTTGCGCAATACAGTAGCTATGACTCACCCCCACTGGGCAAAACAGAACGACATTCTATTCTCTCTCTCATTTGTTAGATAGATTCTGACTGAGCCGTATCGGAGCCGTACAGGAGCTCTTACAAAGGCAACAGTTTCGAAGACGATTCTCGTTTCTGGATGTGAATTTTATCTGCTGGCTGGTCCCTTTTCACTATGTTGGAGTCGTCGGAACGAGATTTTCCCCTACCGGAACACTGTTGCGCAATACCTTTTCAGGCAGGAACTTTCCAGTAGGGAATTTCGCAATACCGCTTTCGCAATACCGGGCTTCGAATGTTGCTTAGCAACTTGTGATGTCATGTTCAATGTCTGTCATTCTACAGTTTTCAGAAACATTTTCTGAACGACTCTAGTTAACTTGTTCACCTGATAGATAAAATTTTAGTAATTTCCTCTGAACTTAAAATGTGACGGAAGACCATTACTTCAAATAATATGAGACGTTTCAGATGAATGGTACTGATATCTAAAGTGTTCACTCTTTTATCTCTACGTACAAATGTAGTTCCTAAGTCGTTCTCTATTCTATTCCCACCAACAAAACATTCAATACTCATTTCCCCTCCCCGATCTTTATCAATACTTATGATAATATCACAAGTTGTTCTGTTATCTGTTTTCATAGCATAATATCCAACCAAATCGTCAAATTCATCTCCAGTAGCTAACTTTACACATCTAATGAGAACTGTACCATGTTGAAGTATTTTCATATTATCAGTCATCTGTTGATTTACAGTCTGTAAAGTGAGAACAGCTGCCTCATCACCGACACTTTTAAGACCCAGTTTCTTTAAAGTTGTGTCCCAAAATAATCTAACTGGAACTCCGCTAGCTGTATACGAGCAATAATTCTCCCCCTCGTTTATCCACCTTCTTAGTGTATTATCTGCCTTAATTATTGTATTAAGAGGACTAATTTTAAGGTGAATCGGTATACCAAGAAGTGCAATGTATGGATTTGTAGGAGTAAGCCAACTACGAAAATCTAACATTTATATTTGTTTACATTGCTATCAAAATAAATCACATTCGGAGTTCCTGGTGGTTCAGCAACACCTCCTGCAATTTCACTATCCAATATATCTAAGATGTTACGCGGCACATTATAAGGCATGAATTTCTGACTATCCCCATCCCATGTCAGAGCAAAAGGAGTAGGATCATTCGAAGCCTTTGTGGCGTCAATTACAGTTTCATCAATGTCTTTAAGTTCGGAAAATTCTACAGCATGTTCGTGGGGTGGCGCCGCGGCATTGGCTAAAACGAAATATTTTTCGCGGTCTTTATAACGAAGGACGTAATCCTTATTATGATTAGCAGCCATCTTAGTATTATTGTTAACTTTAACATCACTCAGATCTTCAAGCTCAAGATTTTGCATACGAATTGTACCTAGACCGAAGCCACTTGGATCAGACATACTCCGTAGGGACCTATATACAGTGAAAATTAAAATAATACCTTGTAATATACACAACCATGGCTTCAGCTATAGGAATGACAGTTCTCGGTGCTGTACTAAATGCAACGGCATTCACAGGAGGAAATATTATCGGACAAAAGCTTTCTGGGAATGGTGACGCTCTTATTGAAGAGAAAGTCCGACATGATAAAGCATTAGAAAAATTTGAACATGATCGCAACGTCTGGTCAGAAAAAAGATTACTACAGGCTGATTGGGAAAGAGAAAATCAAGCAAAGGATGCACATGCTGCGGCAGAATTAAGAGATACAGATGCAGAAATCCTGGAAGAAGCAGAAGCGGTGCAAAGCAACTCTACGTCAAGTCCAGTTCAATTCTCAGATTATTATCAACCCAGCCCTGAGCAAAAGAAATATGAGATGATCTATATTGCTGGAGGATTAGTCGTGGGATGGTTTATGTTACACCGGTAGGCGGAACGACTACAATAATTCAATACAAAAGCTAATTGGCCAGTTATTGAAATCGATCATGTTCCCATCCTGATCTGTTATCCAGATACGCATTGAATTCATGTAATCTCCCCCTTTTCTCAATGGCATAGAAATTGCTCCGTTTTTAAAATCGTAAGTAACCTTTTCACTTATTTCTCTCGTATCCCGGATGGGAAGTATTTGTAAACAGTTCGATACTTTCCCCTGTATGTATCCTCCGGAGGCACCCGAACCAAATGAAACATAATTTCCAGTAACATCGACTACATCTGAATGAACTATATATTTAGTGACTGTTAAGAAATCCACTTTCTTCGGACTCATAGTACTTTTTATAACTGGGTTTTCTCAGGTTTATCTGAAAAGCCGACGACGTTGGCGAAGCTACCTGTGGCATTGAAATAGACTTTAATATCTTTAGCCAAAGTTAGATAAACATGGTTTGTCGGCAGATGTTTTTCAAAATTAATTTTTTGCTTCACCCGATTGCTTTGTTTAACGTATCGATATTGTAGTTACCTGGACGTATTGATTTAGTCTTCTTCGGTTGGTCACCTTCTTGATATTTTATTACATTATTCGTCGATGTTATGTTATGCCATGAATTATATAGTCCGCACTCTAGCAGTCTTATCTTCGTAAACTGTGTCGTGTCAATACAAGGGTAAAAATTAACAGTAACAGGTTCACCTGTTTTGCTTTCAATCCAAATTATCATTGTTGTGCGCTGTATATATTACTAAGTATAAATGTTCGATGAATATTATTATTACGAAGTATAAGGTTCAGCAGGAATAATATTTTTCTGTTCAAGGAGATCTTTGGTCGCAACCGCAGCAGCAGTCGCACCACCTAATTTTGCCAATCGAGTCAAATTTGGTCGACTTGGATCGCCAACCTCTATTTTCAGAAATTTGCTGGAGATCATAAGATATCCCATCGCAAGTCCTGCGATTACAATACCATCGTACATTGTGTTTACAACTGTTTTAATATCCATGATTGCTGACTAGTATATAAAATAAAAAATAAAAATAAAAAATATGGGGAGTTAATCCATCTCATACAATGTAGAGGAGCTGGGAACACCCCCCTCCCCCTCCCCCTCCCCCTCCCCTGTCGGAACTGTTCCGGAGGGAGCCGCTACGTGCTCTGTTTTTTTCGCTTTCTGGGGAGGATCTTTCCGATCTGGACTCGATCGATTAACGGGACAAATATGCCGAGCACGCCCCCAATATAGTCCTAATGCAGTCAATGAAACTCCCACAATTCCTAAAACAAGATAACATTTATTATACCAGCGTGAATTATTATCACACTGTTCTTTCATTGTAGGCGGTAGGTCTGCTACCGCATCGCTATCCCCCTCCCCCTTCATTGCTTTTAGTTTCTTCTCCTTGTTTTTCCTGTTCCATTCCGCTAATTTCTTGCCCGCAGCAACTCTCCCTGGATGCTTCGGCGGTAACGTCACTTTCTCTATGTTGCGCTGTGGCGTAGGGAAGATCGTCCCTGACGGAGTCGTTTGCGGTGTGGGCTCCGTCGGCGGGGCTTCTGACGGAGTCGTTTGCTGAGTCGGCGAAGTTGAATCCATTTATTTCAGGTACTATATTAAAACCGATTTTTTTAAAATTTAAATGTTTACCCGTAATTAAACCGGTGGAAATTAGAGCAATCAGGGGCCCCCATGTGTAAGCTATACGTCCTGATAATCGTTTTATTTCACTGTTTAGAATAAAATCCTTTTTAAGATCAGTGGCATAGTTATCTCGATCATCGATTGGAACTACCTGACTTATTGCGCGGGCTCCTAGATCTATGAAACTTTGAGTGATGGTATCACTTATAAGAGAACTGTATTTCGCTTCATAGACTTTAAAGGCTCGTGTTATGAATTTATCGTTCCACGTTTCCACTTCTCTAACTGTAAACTCCTTACCAAAAAATAACTTACTTTGACCACTTGCGATGACACAGAGTATTTTTTCACGTTTTGTCTCTATTATGGATTGAGCGTCCGAAGGCACCGAAGGCGCCGAAGCCCCTTCGGAATGCGCTGCCATATTTGCCGCTGCTGATGACTTTATTAAATTCTCCATTGTTTGCAGTATGTTATCTATTCTTAGTAAAAAATAAAAAATTCGTTTAAACCTGAATCCGAAATAAAGTATTAACATAGTCTGGAATGTTAGTACCCCTAACGAAATCGTTCCGACAGGGATTCCGGGAAAATTCTCCTCCATTTAAATCTATATGTATATAGAAACACGAATAATGAGTACAGACTTATTCCCAGTTGCTTTTCAATTGAATAAGACGAGCGTACCGACAGTACAGCATGCTGATACCCCCCCTTCCAAACCGGACGGGGGAGTAAAACCTATTCTCATGGACTTAGAAATATATGTAACGCCGACAGATAAATTTACTTTTCATCCACGGGATGTGTTCAAAGATAACGTAATCACTCATCGAACAGCTAAAGAAAGTAATGTCTGGCTGGGCGGCCCAAAGATGAAATACTGGGACCAGCAATTAAATTTCGCCGTATGGTGCAGCACTACTGGTTGCGGTATATCATTCGCCCATCTCTTTGATAAGAAATTTCCGCCCCAAATACGATCATTCTGCCGTTTTCATGTATATTTTACAATACGTCGTATCCTTCACGAAATGGGCGTTGCACTTCCAGACGATACCCCCACCTTCAAAGCGGGCGACAATCCGTACAATCTCGTCCAATATGAACTTCTATGTACAGAATTTGGAAATATAAGTCCAACGAAGTCCGACTTTCGTTATCGAAAAGGTCAAAATAAGGGTCTTGGTTATGGATATGAATATTACACTAATCGTGGGCCCGTTAGACAGCCAAAAGCAATATACAACGGTCGGGACTTTTTCCTCTCCGCCGACGGAGGCGTTTTCTATACACATACCATTTTTGGAAAGAAAAAACATGTACTGTCCGACAAAGAACGACCGCACTACTATTTCTTCCGAAATGATGGATCGGAGGGACAATATAATAGTTTCATCCCTCTGAAGGGAGACTCGGGATTGACAAAGGCTGGCCTAGCCCGCCTCAATGAAAGCCTTGAAGCCTACGTATATTGCATACTTGGCGCACAAGCGAATATTCGTAGTACCATAGTGGGTGATACTGGCAGTGCAGAGCAAGTCCGAAAAGAATTCGGCGTTCTCCTCGAAGATGAAATTCGTAATACCGACAAAGTAATCAGTTATCGGCGATATCAAGACACAATAATGAATACTGGTGTCAAACTTGATATGGCAGTCTCACCAAATTTACTTCTCTTACCGTCTAAGATGGTCATTCTTTCAGGCCCGGCAATCTCGGGTTATAATAATGAATTGCAATACGCAACTGAATCTATGGTCTTCGGGGTAAATGGTGATATAAACACGGAAGTTCGAGAAAGTGCTGTACACGAGATGGAAGGGGAGGCGGATCCTGTGAAGTGGCAGGACGAGCCCGGAGAGTCACCACCACCGCACAATGACACGACTCGGATTCGGTCCCCGAAGGCCCTCCACCCCCTTCGGAACGCTTCGGAACGGAAGGCAGCAGCCGTGACCAGCGCAGACCCTATTCACGAATATGGTAAAATTGGTTTGTTATCTTTAGCAATATTCATTACTATTGTAGGTACTGGAATATTCTAACTCGAGACAGTAACTTAAAAGAACTAGAAGAGATTCATAATCAGTTTATTAATTTACAGTATATAGATCCGATCCGATGGAAATGTTCGCAACCCCACCATTCAACATGATTATAACTGGACCGATAGGTTCTGGCAAAACAGAATTTGTAATGGACCTCCTCACCGGTCCGTACTTAAGGAAATTCGAATATATAGTTTTCATTTGTCCGACATTCATGAACAATGAAACGTACAATAAAAGATTCATTTTCACAGATGACAACGTATTCGTGCTTCCGGTCGAACACGATGCTGTGGAAGATACACTAGCCTTCGTACATAAGGAATGGGCCGGTACAAACACTTTAATAGTACTCGACGACTGCGCCGCGTGCAAAGATATGAAGAAGCGCAGTGACAATTTAGTCAAAATTGCTTTCAGCTCAAGACATGACAGATTATCTGTCTGGGTTCTGACTCAACAATATACTAGTATTAGTAAACCATTCAGGGAAAACATACAGATGTTAGTACTATTTTTCACACCGAGCGAGATAGACATCAACTCTATTATAAAACAATATGGAATGAGGATGTCAAAACAGAAGGCAGATTCACTAATCAATCAATTGCAAAATACACAATTCAGTAAACTAGTATTTCGTTTACGACATCCGTACGGCATAAAATTTTTCGTATAATATAGCAATTATGGAAGCTGAAGCCGAAGGTACTCTTAGAGAATTATATTACAACCCGAAAACTGGTTTTGGAGGTGTACAAAAATTGTATGACGCAGCACGGGCCAGCGGACTGAAAGTGACCAAGAAAGAGGTGCAGGAGTGGTTAAAAACTCAGCTAACTTATAATCTACATAAACCGGTACCTCGTACTCGTGGGGGTGGTTCGGGCGGCCGGCGCGTTTTTGTAACATCGATAGACTCTCAATGGCAAGCGGATCTCGTGGAATTCCCTCCCCCATTCGCAAAAGAGAACCGTAACATTCGATACATGCTAACAGTAATCGATGTGCTCAGTAAATACGCATGGGCTAGGCCGATACAGTCAAAAACGGCAGATGATACGTTGCAGGCGCTACAAGACGTGATTAAGAAATCCGGGAGAAGACCCGACAAACTTCAGACAGATGAGGGGCGGGAATTTACGAACCGAAAAATGCAGGGGTGGCTCCAGGAGTCAGGCATTCATTGGTTTCACACCTACAGTGACAAAAAAGCTAGCGTTGTTGAACGTTTTAATCGAACCCTCAAGACGATGATGTGGAAATACTTTACATATAAACAGACACGAGAATGGCTTTCTATTCTACCAGAACTTCTTGAGAATTACAATAACACCGTACACGGAAGTATCAAAATGAAACCCAGGGACGTAACAGAGGAGAACGATTGGCAGGCATTTTATACACTATTCGGTCCTGAGTTGGCAGCCGGGGGAGCCAACCCTGAATTCAAGCCGGGAGAACGAGTCCGAATTACAAAATACAAGACCACTTTCAAGAAAGGATATTTACCAAATTGGACAGAGGAGATTTTCGTGGTTTCAAAAGTTGTGTACGCAGCTGGCTTGGGAACTCCACCAGTTTACAAAATAAAAGATCTGAATGGAGAGGAAATACTCGGCACTTTCTATTCCGATGAACTTCAGAGCGCACCTTCAGAACGTGGTGCTGACGAGCTGTACAGAGTAGAACGAATTTTGAAGACGAAAAAAATTAGAGGAAAGAAATATTATCTGATAAAATGGAAAGGTTATCCAGAAAGTTTCAATAGTTGGGAGCCGGAGGAAAATGTTATTAGAACTTCGTAAGTTCCTGTGCTGGTACTACGTAAGTACTTCGTAAGTTCCTGTGCTGGTACTTGTCAAGTACTACGTAAGTACTAACGTAAGTATTTACGAAAGTTATTCAATAAGTACCATGGAAGAAGTCTTAATTTCTTGAAAGCCGAAAGTGTCAGTTTACCACCTCGCTTCCACCCCCCACCTGGCCAAGTATTTATCATGTACTGTCGTAAGTAATGTTCACTTATTGCATCTCTTTTGGCCGTATGTGGATGAGGTGGTACAGGGAAGGATCCGGAGGCACATATTAAGTTTGCAAGATCTTCAAAGCGACTGTGCATGTTGCCATTAGCTGTTCTTTTGAGTCCCCCTTTTTCAGCTTTATCTATAAGTTCTGGTTGAAGTATAATGTACACAACTGACATGAGCCATAGACAAGTAACTTCAAAGTCCCTTACAGAACCGTAAGGTTTCATCATATCAAGTGCCTGTAAGTCAAAAGAAGCATTATAAGCGTGCACAGATTCACAAGCATTAAGAAGTTTGTGTAGGTTCTTGAGTGAGACTCGAGGTTGTTCTAGTTGTTCTTGACCAGGTGGATAATAAGCTTTTTCAAGTTCCTCCTCCTTGAAACCGTCTATTAAAAATCCTTGGCTGCCGCCGCCCCATGCAATTCCAAAGTCAAAAGCTCGTGGAGATTCTACTGGCCCAACTGTCTCGGTATCAATTGTTGGATTAAGTATATTATTGAGAACTTCATGCGTAAGAGCGTTCCGAATTACCAAACATGGAAGCCTGTAGTCGTGGCAAATTTCTAAGAAAGTCTGTTTGAACTTGTTGTGAATCTCTTCTAGTTCTTTAAGGCGGTTATTTCGTACGACCTGGCTCGATGTCAACACATTCCGCCTGCAATAATCCCAGGGCATATCTTTGAATATGATAATGAAACTATGTAAATGGTTAAATGCTAAAGAAACAATCCTTTTTCTTCCGCTGCCACGGAAACGCCCCGGATTCTAGAAAAAGTCAGATGTTGAATGATGGAAGAGTCACAAATAATGTAGCGTTCTGAAGGGAGGCCCTCCCACTCCCCCTCCCCATCCCCAGCCTGATATTGTAAACTAAGAGTATGATCTATAAACTGTTTCTGAAAATCGGCAATCGAAACGGGGGAGCGCCCATTATAAAAGTCGGCAATGTTGCTGGAAAAACTAGTGTCAAATTCTGGTACGTGATACGGATCCAAATTTATTGCATCGTAACTCTTACACTCACTTCCAGTTGGTCCATTTATGAATATGTATGGCATTTTGGGGATACTATATCATAGAAAAAAAATTTTTTAAATTATTTTTATTAAGATATATACGATAATACAATGACAATCCTTTCTATTTCAACTGCAATAAAAATACTTGAAACCGGAGAAGAGAATATTCAAATCAGTGACGGCAAACTCATATTTGGTGAATCTTTGGTAGATCCTTTCATATACGTAGACAGTGAGCTAGAAGTAGTTTTCCCCATCGGACCTAAGTACGGTTCTAGAGATCCTGCTACATGCGATGGGGTGTGTGTCCGTTGGCAACCGAGTCTTCAAAAGTTTACTGATTTAATAATATTCCGTACCCTAGGTGAAAGTTTCGATGCAAGCACTGCTAAAAGTTATGCTGCAAGCCTGGCTGCTCACTCCAAGAATACTACTGGATTTTACAATCCATCTAAAGTGTATCGGAAGCGAGGGAGCGAGGCACAGCCAGTTGCGTATTTTAAATTTCAGTTTAGAAGAGGGAGAAATCACGATTTCGCTACATGTATTGATATGGTTCAAGAAATTGACTGCGGTTTTAAAACAGTGAGCCCATTGCCAGTCCGAGAAAATCCTGCTATTGTACCTCGTAATATCCGGAAAGGTAGTAAGATAGAATTCTTAGCATTTAAACCGCGCTTAAGTAAGCGTGCTCTTTCTTTCACTGTTGAGAGGTTATTTTGTGCTGCGCCTAATAAACCAGAAATTCAAGATGCGGAAGAAATAGTCGACTTAGAAAGATTAGGTGAGATATATAAACAAATAAATGCTGACAAAAATATTATAGTGGATTTTGATGACCTATCATAGAATAATTATTTTTTCATTTTAAAAATTTTTAGGATAGTATATATCATAAAGATTATTATGGCCAGTCAATTACATACAGCATTCAAGGGAGCAGTTTTACGAAAAGAATTTCCTGAAGTCAAGCGAGTCAAGGATATCGGGGAGCTGGTGGATATTGAAGGTATGGTTAAAGAACGAAAGATGTACTCTGTTTATACCGAAATGGAAGTCAAATTATCGGATCCGAAAACTGGTAATACACAACCGCGTACATTGTATGTTAAATTAAATGATACATACACAAAAGATGTAAGAGGGGCGGATGTGGGGCAACAATTAATAGATCGCTACGATCGTATGCTTGATACAATTGAAAATGTTGAGGGTTCTGGTCTCGTTCTCGAGGAGATACTTAATTTTGAAGTAATTCTAGTAGAAGTTTTACTCGGGGCTGGCCCGGGGGCTGGCGCCGTCCAACTTCCCGGATGGTTAAAAAATAAGCATTGTGTTAGCGATCTGGTGCTACCTTCGGGCAGCGAGAATTGTTTTCAATACGCCATCGTAGCAAGTTTAAAGTTGAGCGATCCGGAGTTTCGTGAAAAGAAATGTGGTCAGGTAAGGAGAAAATGGAATACGTACGCCCCATTTATGGCTGACTACTGTTGGGAAGGTATTCCCTTTCCTACGCCCACCGATATGACTGTATTCAGGCGCTTCGAGCAGCAAAATCCAGGGGTCAAACTTCAAGTATTTCAGATCTACGAAAATGATCCCACTCCCCCGTCCGATATAACTGTGTTATATAGTGCCAGTTCCGAAGGCGAAGCCGATAGGAATCAAATAGCAAATATCTTACTGATAGTTGGCAAAGACGGCGGCCGTTCTCACTTCGTACCAATTACTGCGGAAAATCGCCTTCGTAATTCTCGTACTAATCGAAAGAATGAGTGCAGACGGAAGTGTATTTGCCCGGTTTGTAAAAGAGGTTTTAAGTCAACAGAAGAATTAGAAATACATCAGGTATACTGTGGAACAGACGACGCCAAGCCAGGTTTTCCTAAGGAAGTATGTCAATTCGAAGGACATCGGAAGAAGGTTCCTTCTCCCTACGTCGTCTATGCAGATACTGAGGCAATTATTGAGAAGGGGACCGGCCGACACATTCCAATTTGTCTTTCGTATGTTATGGTGGAACGGTGGGGCGCCTTCGGAACGGGGCGACCACCCACTGTTTATGGTAAAAGAACATTCACAGGTCTCTCCTGTGTTACAGAATTTCTAAAGGATATGAAAGAACGGGCCGAGTATTATTCGAAATCGTATTATTGGAAAATAATACCGATGAGGGATAGATCTAATTACCAGCGTGACGGATGTGATCCAGTCTGTATTGCATGTGGAGAGCCGGCAGGATACCGAGTAGTGAAGGAGGAGGCGACCTTCTATTGCGAGGGATGTCGCCCGTCGAGAACCATTCCTATCTACTTTCACAACCTCAAGGGATACGATGGTTCTTTTATTTTGAAAGAATTACATGAAATAGATGATGGTCCCGGACAAGAGCCAAATTTAATAGCTAAGACGGGTAATGGTGGAATTATGGGTCTCTCAAAAACATTTATTTTTAGTGGCTCAATTGTTGTCGATGGGAAGAGGGAGATAAAGAGACGTTTCTTTTCTATAAAGTTTATGGACAGTGCTCAGCTGATGATGGGGTCATTGGCGAAGTTGGCAAAAACTGTGCCGGAGGATGGGTGGACGGCGGCCCCACTTTCGTACCCGGACATTCAAAGGGCGAAAGGTTTCTTCCCGTACGAATATTTAGACTCGGTTGACAGATTAGAAGAGGGTGAACTCCCGGAGAGGGGGGAATTTTATAGCGAATTGACGGAAGAGGGGATTTCAGAGTCCGATTACGAACATGCTTTGCGAGTATGGGGTGAAGTTGGATGTAAGACGATCCGTGATTATATGGAATTCTATTGTGAGACTGACGTTCTACTTCTTGCAAATATATTTGAAAATTTTCGTGACACATGTTTAGAAGCATATAAGTTAGATCCAGCCCATTACATGTCAGCACCCGGCTTGACATGGGATGCTATGTTACTTTACACAGGTAATAAATTTAAACTTATTCAAGATGATGAGCAGATGACTTTCATACAGAGGGGAATTCGAGGCGGTATCAGCCAGTGTAATATTCATTATTTACAGACAAATCATCCTGCTTACGCTGGCCCCGCCGGCGGGAATTACGATCCAGAGAAGCCGGTGACCGAAATAAAATATCTCGATGCAAACAATCTCTACGGCTGGGCAATGAGTCAACCAATGCCTACGGGCGGACTTCATTGGATGACGAGGGAAGAGTGGGACAAATGGTATGCCCGAGGCGGAGCCGGCGGAGCGTGGGGACCTGGCGCCACCTTTCCACCAAGTTTTCTAGAAGTAGACTTAGAATATCCCCCCGAATTACATGTAGAACACAGCGATTTGCCATTAGCGCCGCATCACTATGAATTTCCGAGGCAGGGCGGTCGACTGATTACAAGTGTGATGGATAGAGAGAGATACGTCTTACACTACAAGTTGCTGGAATTCTATCTTCGGATGGGAATGAGATTGAAAAGATTTATCGGGTGCTTGCTTTCGATGAGAGGGCATGTCTCGCGAAATATATTGACTTTAACACTAAAATGAGGGCAAAGGGGAGGACAGATTTCGAAAAGAATTTCTATAAGCTGATGAATAATGCAATGTTCGGTAAGACAATAGAAGATGTTCGAAAGTACAGAGACTTTAAATTTGTTTCGGACTGGAACGGCACGGATAGTGGACGTAAAAAGATTCAGAAGTATAATCCAAAGATGAAACATATAACTTTCATAACTTCCGAAGAGGATGGCGATTCCTGCGACAGTGCCCTACTGGAACTGAAAACGGATGAGCATAGATATGTAAAACCAGTTTTCATCGGCGCCGCAGTACTGGAACTTTCTAAGCTGCTTATGTATGAGACGCATTACAATTACTTTCGGGTCAAGTTCCCTGGAATACGATTAGCCTACATGGATACTGACAGTTTTGTTTACAGTGTACCGATCCCGGACCCGGACGTAACTTTCAATGATATAGTCCGAGAAGATGTTGAAAAGAATGGTGAGAAGTCTATATATGATACTAGTGGGATGAGTGGTGCGATAGCCCCCAACTTTCCGAAGATTAATAAAAAAGTGATAGGTAAATTTAAAGATGAGTTGAATGGTGAACCTATTCTTGATTTTGTCGGCATACGCTCGAAAGTGTATGCTTTTCGAACTCCAACTTCGGAGACGAAAAAAAATAAAGGGGTGAAAGATGTTTGTGTTAGAAAACATTTGAACTTTGAAGATTATAAAGATCTGTTTGAAACTGGGAAGAAGCCCGAGCCGGCACAGTTTGTACAGTTTGTACGGAAAAGGCTGGAGAAATCCGTAGTGAAAAGCGCAGTAAAATCATGATGGCGCCAAATGATATCAAACGTGTGCAGCTATACAATCCAGACACGGGCGAATGGCTGGCAGAAACATGGCCGATAGGACGGACGACGGGTCATGGTTTAAATTGTAAAGACATTAATCTACTATTTTCAATAGAGACCAGGGCATCACTGATAACATAAATGTGGGCAAATATATTATCATTGTGAGCGTCATCGCCACCCCACGAGGCATCTTTCTTCAGGATCTCAAGTTGAATTCCGTCCTTTGTGTTCATTACTTTTAAACCATTTCCATGAAACTCAATATCTTTAAAACTACGCAGATCGATAAACAGACAGAATTTATTCTTCAAATAATCGGCCTCATCTATATCAATTTCACACCAATCTTTATCTTCAGCAAAATACCGTCGCACCTCTCGCCAAAATTGTCTTGGTATCATCTTCTGAGCGTACACTTTGTTTGCAATGCCTTCGATTGATACAGACACAGATTCAATGGATGGGTTAAAGAAAAGTTCACTGTTCAGTTCTGTCTGATTCTGATTTTTAGTGAAGAGTATAGCGATACCTCTAATGCTACGTCGTGGTACATTTATATTTTCATTGATAACCGTGTCCGATTCTTTGAATGGGATTGTTCTAAAATAATGTATATGCTCGTAAAGGTAACTTTTTCCACCGTTGTAATAACCAGCAGTTGACCTCGCGAGATCGAGGTCAGAAATTGTCTCGTATTCCATTTGAATGTTTTTTAATTTATAATTGGTTGTAACAACCTGATTACTGACAAGTAATTGGGGGGCGGGTGCCAACGTAATTTCCCATTCAATATGACTCCCTAACGCTTTTGGATATGCAACTCCATGGCCTGTTATGAGGGGATGAGTGAGACGAATAGCATATTTTGTTTTATATGTGTCGAAAAGTAACTTATCGCCCACGACGTTTTGATCTGCATCGGTCGAACCGCTTCTTAATTTTCTTAGATTTTCGTTCTGAATTCCGTACAGTGTCATGTTCGTTCTCTCCTTTTTATGTTTGAAGAGATCGCGATAACATTCAATAAAGTTATATTTACTCAAATCGGAAAGTGCCTGACCCTCAAATGTGAGTTTCATACGCTCCACCAAATTTTTTGCAACATTTTGTACTACTCGGTTATATTCATCTCCCATTACTTCGAGATCAAAAACCAGGTCGAAAGTATCTGGAACTAAGAGTACTCCGCTTTCTAACTTCGGACATCGTATGATAAGTGTCTGGCCTGGATCTGCCTCACTTGGATTATGAGCAATCACGTGATGAGTTCTTTCTGACTTTGTTCCATTCGGTATTCGGTTGGTGAAAGTCGGTGATAATGTTCTATCGTACCCCATTTTTCGTGTAATGTATATAGTAGAAGAAAAAAAAGAAAATAAATCACATCTTACGTTTCACTTCGTGTATATAATGACTTAGAGGAAAAAATCACATCTTTACGTAAATATTTCCGTCTGACTGAAAGATAAATCGATTGCCTGTGTCGCGAATCAATCGAAGGACCCAATATTCTTGGAGATGATGAGCCTCTTGGTCATCCTCAGTATCCTGGAATACAGCTATGAATTCTAGTCGCTTAAAGAAGTTAGTCTTTTGACATTCCTTCACGAAAGCTAATATGTTATGATATAGATTATCATCTTTGAGTCGGACACCTGGATTTGCTCGAAGTATATGTCGATTTACTCGTCGGAGTTTGCACCATTCCAATTCGACAGAGAAACCAAACAGGTCTTTATTTTTAGAAAGAAACTTTGCAATATTCTTTTCACCAAACATGTTGATGCCGTAGGGGTGTGTGATATATTAATACATAATTTTATTTATAATGACTAATGTTAATCCAGTTAAAAATATCCATAGCTGTTCTCCAACAAATCCGACCAACCGATCCTGCTGTTTTTAAAAGAAAACTAACAAGAGAGCCGATTAAACCTGGTATTGCAGCAGCACTTTTTGCGGCCAAGGTTTTTAACCATTCGCCAAATTGCTTTACAATTTCTTTCGCTTTTGTATATACTTTGGGCGGACCTGAACCAGACCCGCCAGTTCCTGCTCCTCCTCCCCCTGCTCCCGCTCCTCCTCCTCCTTTAGTCACAGCCAGGGCAATTGTTGATATTGTCATTCCAAGGGCAGTCAGTATTGCAGCGATTGTAATACCATTTCGTTTAAATAATTCTGTCAGCTTCAGTCTGAGTGATAATTCTGGATCAGAAATTACATCACGAAGAGACCTAGTCGTAGCCAGACTTTCACGTGCCCCACTGATCTTACCATGTTCGTATTCAATTCGATTGTCAACTTTAGCTTCTCTTGTTATAAGTTCAGCTAGTAGTTTTTCGGCTTTTCCTTTTCCTTGGGTGCTCGTTTCAGGATCCTTTAACTGTTTTTCAACTTCTCTTTTCTCTAGCCTTATTTTAACTTTTTCGTTGTTAAGCTCGCCAAGATGCATATTCGCAATCTTTAATTCATCATTAAGAGCTCTATATTCTGGGTTTAGATTGTTCCATTGTTCGATTTTATTTTCAAAAGCTTGTATTTTATCTGCATTACCAGAAGCATCTTGCCGTAACTCTGTCAGTTTATCTTTGTATATACCCATGTCTTTTGGCGTCATCTTCTCAGCCGGTATTTTATCGTTTTCCACATCTACAGAATACAATGTACGACTCACATATTCGGGCTCACTATATTTATATACTTTGTTTACAAATTCAGAACCTCCTTTTAACCTTTTTATTGAGGATTTCTCTAAAAATCTACTTCCTTTATCTGTTGTAACTCTGATTTTTTTATAATACAGATCATTACCAATAATATCAGCATTCATAATCAATTCGTTTCGTGCATCCGGATCAGTAATATTATATTTGTCTAAGAGTCCTTCAGCCATATCTTGTGTAAGTTCTCTTCTCTGTCCAATCAAACGATCAACCTGTGGGCTAGCCAGGAAAGGATCAGCTTCTGCAAGGGCATTATCATCTTCTATAAAGAATGTTTCAGCAGTAGCGTCATCATCATCATTTACATTTGCATCATTGATATCCTGGAGTGGTATATCTTCTCCTCCTTCTGCCATATTGTATTTCTATATTACTACAATTATTTTTTATCATCCCTTACATATACAGTAAAAATGCACATCTCAGTTGTTGAAAGCGTTGAACAATTGGCTGATTACATAGAAAGAACTAGCGCTGCATATCGACGAAGTTATAAATTAATGGGTCGAATTGATATGGCTCTCAATATTACTAAAGGAATTCTTGTAAGCTCTGCTGTAATAGCGGCAATTCCAACAGTTCCGGTACTGTTAGCTTTAACTCCTATACCAGGTGTTATTATTGATGTGATACAAGGGAAAACTGGTGTAGCAAAGAGACGAGAGAAATATAAACATTATTATGTTCAATATAAACAGCTGCTTACACAAATACAAGAAAAAGGTGCAACAACAGAGGCTCCGGGGTCAGAACTTATTCAGGACATATTTCATCAGGCGCTAGAAATTCAAAAACAAGAAGGATTTAGTCCGCCGCTGGAGCGATATCTACGATATTATGGATTGAATGGATATGAAATTTAGGTTCAGAAAAATTCCACAGAAAATTTTTCTGAAAACTGTAGAATAACAGACATCGAACATGACATCACAAGTTGCTAAGCAACTGAAGCCCGGTATTGCGAAAGCGGTATTGCGAAATTCCCTACTGGAAAGTTCCTGCCTGAAAAGGTATTGCGCAACAGTGTTCCGGTAGGGGAAAATCTCGTTCCGACGACTCCAACATAGTGAAAAGGGACCAGCCAGCAGATAAAATTCACATCCAGAAACGAGAATCGTCTTCGAAACTGTTGCCTTTGTAAGAGCTCCTGTACGGCTCCGATACGGCTCAGTCAGAATCTATCTAACAAATGAGAGAGAGAATAGAATGTCGTTCTGTTTTGCCCAGTGGGGGTGAGTCATAGCTACTGTATTGCGCAAGTTCCATTTGGAATGTGAATGACTCAGCAGGGAATTTCCCCGCTTAGTTCAGGACAATGCACTGTTGCGCGTGCGTGAGTTCGTATATAGGTCAGGGTTATACTTTAGTTACATGGATGGTTAATTTTTCCTTCGCTTCATGTAGATAAATGAATAAAATGGGGTGTAAAATTCTTACTTCATCCCAGTTGACCACTTTTATTTTACTACTAATATTGCATGTCATCGCCAGCAGGGCCATCCATTATTGTTCGACAATGCACGCACGGGAATCGATAAAGGGAAGAAGATTGCACGGGGAGACGTCTTATTAAGTGATAAGAGATGTACATTGACAATGGCCATGTTCATTGGTCCCTGTGCTATCATAAAACACATGCTTCACTTTCAATAATTTATCCTCGATCCAGAACCCTTTTGTGCAAACAACATTGACCCATTAAACAAACACAAGCCCATAAAATGTTCAGTCTTAAAGAGCGGCGTGTACTTTGCTCCAGAAGGAAATGCTAAACCAAAGGTCCGTCTTCATTAAATACTGCCAATACTAACTTTTTACTCAATTTTTTGTGTCTGCGTGTATGAAAAAGACGGAAAATTACAATTTAATGAAAGTAATTTCCTCGTTTTGACTAACAGTCACGTGACGACAACCTTCTCCGTCTGCTCCAAAGTTGTTCATCATTCTTAAACGGACAACATTTCCGTGTTGGGCGTCAGTCAGGATGAAGAAAAAAAACCGAAACAGAGCATTATAGATTTAATTGTCGAAGCCTCGATGTAGAGATTGTCAAATATAAGGTTTTCAATTTAATTGGGATACACGAAGTAAAAACCCTGCCGATTGCTTTGAAGCATCGGTGCTTCGATGGAAATTATTAGGCTTCATTAATCTGTCGAAAAATACCAAAGTCCTTAATCTCATCCTCTAGGAAACTGCCAATAAATTTAGCCTACCAAATGGCATGGAAACCCTATTTTGATAATCCTGGATATCACGTAATCTTCTTGTCTATCAGTAAATTGTCGACTGTTCACAGTCCCTTGGTGACCAGACCTCAGCTCATGCATATTTTAAGTCGTAATTAGCCGCCTGCTCAAACCAGCCATGGTGTCATACACATCATTTAGGCGATTTGACGGCCCACCACAAGTAGTGTCTAAACAGAGAGTGACTTTGTCCCATGAAATTTCCGCATGCTGTATCTGACACATTTCCCTGTAATTTTCTAATGTTTCATATAGCGTTTCTTTCTACCACCAAAGTTATGTCTAAAACCCCAATGTTCAACTTGCTTCTTCAGCCTTTACGTATATAACATCCAATGTTATCGTTGACAACTGAATTTGAATCCCAAAATATTTATTTTTTCATTGATAACATTGTTTGTATATGAAATGTTTTGTTTGTTACAGTCAGTGTGGTTATACTTTATTTTAAATTTAGAGAAAAGAAGATGAAAACGATCTTATTTTACAGAACAGAGGTAAACATATATAATCAAAAGTTACAGCTATAGATCGTCTAAGCCTTCTTTGTGCATTCGTCCTTGCAGAACTGCTCTGTGATCCGTAAAGCAACGATTCTTCAATCCGATGAACACCGTACAAGGGTCGACAACACCTTGCAGTGACGCCCAGCCCGTGGTACGTCGATTCCATCGCTGTATGGCTGGTGTTAATGGCTCCCAATCGTCCGCTCAATAGCAGGGCACATCGCCAGAGCTCTCAGGGAGAGCTTGAACACCCCGATCTTGCTCTGTTTACAGCGGTCATACTGTCCTTGATTTCTGTGACACATAAAATGCTCTGACTGACGAGTAATATATTTCCTCTTCCATGGGTAGACATGCATTTGCACTGAACGATTCATAAACACCTGGATTTGCTCATATACTATGGCCCCCGATTCAGTTAAGTCGATTTTTATATCTATATGAGACAGATAAACATTTAATTTTAATTACTTGAATCCGATTAGGGGGGGTAACAGATCCGACAACTGATCCGTTGTTAAATACTAAAGGGGGAAGACTGCAATGAAAGTGACATAAAAGTGGTGATTTCAAGAGCTCTATTATACGACATGCTCCATTCTTCCACGAAAGCATCGACTCAATGTTTCCTCGAAAATTACGAGTTAAGCATATATATCGCTACAAATATCTTCATATCGGCTGTACACTCTGCAGTACACAGCTGGGTGCAGTACAACTATAAATTGGTCGCAGTGATCAAATGATTCACATTAAACTTTTGGAGATCAGTCCATTGGATAGAATGGTTTCTAGGGTAACCTAGGACTTGATTTTATCATTTTTCCAGTACGATCGGACTTTCTGAGTCAAAGGAAACGTTAGAATTCTACCCTGTTATTTATACCTTTTATTTATCTGTCTGTCTGTCTGTCTGTCTGTCTGTCTGTCTGTCTCTCTCTCTCTCTCTCTCTCTCTCTCTCTCTCTCTCTCTCTCTCTCTCTCTCTCTCTCTCTCTCTCTCTCCTCTCTCTCTCTCTCTCTCTCTCTCTCTCTCTCTCTCTCTCAACAAGACATCCGTGTCACGAATCGATTTGGTCTCAACTCGACAACAAAACAATCACAGTGACCGTCATTCAGTTGCTTGTACCTGTTTCGAAGTCTTCAGGAGAAGGCAAATCAGGTTATACTTTTGAAATTCTCTTTATCTAATTGGGTAGAAAATCTAAACTTTAAGTGGCGGATATTAAGAATACTAAACGCCTCTGGGACAGCTTGTCGGACACAGAAATTTTAACAATACTTTTCTATTTGTAGTTTTCACTGTCTTTTTTCCTAAAACTTCGAAAATTGTATTTCTTTTCATAGATTTACAAATGGTATAACGACCATTTTAATACTTGTAAAGTTTACATATTTTGTTTTTCTTATCCTAAACATCTCACGCTAATCCGTAGTTTTCATTCCCGTTGAGGGAAGAGAATTGTTTCCTTGAAGAAAGTCTGAAAACACTTCAACCGTTCTGTTTCGAGGAGTACAAGCAATCGACAATATGGAAACAGCTGGAAAACGAATATTTTAGGTTTTAACGACATGATATCTCAAAAGACTTCGGAAAAATGTATTCTTATTTTGAAAATAACTTCTATTGTCGAACCCAATGATGGTATGTGCTACGGTGCAGCCAGTCAATTCATTAAAATAGAAAATGGAAATTACGCTAACTATCAATTTTTACACGTTTTCGTTGTCTTAATGAAGTGATCTTTGGCCCCTGTCGACTCGGAAATGAACGGGTTTCAATTCATATTGGTAAACCCTGTTGTGAAGATGATACTTTACAGCTGGGTTTAAGTTGAACAGTTTGCAGTGGAAATTGAGTTTCCGATACTGTCATGGATGATAATAAGCGGTAATATCAGTCGATCACAAATGAATCAAGTCTGTAACGGTTGAAAACCGGACGTCAGACTTGTGTAGTCTAAGCAACACAACCCGTTCCATACACACCACACTTGATAACCTGAACACATTCACTTGTTACCAAGTTGAACAAAACATAATTCTTCGACGAAGACTTCTTTCATTACAACTTCTTGCAAGGAATCTACACAGTACCTCTCAGCGCTGTATTTGTAACTTTCGCTACCTGACCATGCTCATGTCATTAAATGAACTTAAAGCTCCACAAGCTGTTACAGTATCTTTTGGCTATTTTTTCAAAACCTTTGTTTGTGGTTTCCCTACACTTTCTACATTGAATCCCTAAACTTTGATTTAATGCCAAGTATCTAGCAAATCAACACAACCTATATGAGTATAATCTACATTGTTTTGCTGAAAATTGTATTCAAGTCCGGACTACAATTCATTTGTAAACAATAAACAATGATCACTACACACATACAAGCTGTGTTGACAGAAAGAGTACTCAAAATTTCAGCATGACAAACGGATTAGGGTCAGACATGGTAGTTTATATACAGAAGCAGAATACTGAAAAACTTTCCACAAGTTATCTTCTTTGAAATATGACGCTGCACCCAATTACATAACTTTCGAAACTTCCTGCCACGGAACGGACAGTGGCATAAGGTTTAACAAAAACTCTTGAACATGCGACGAAGTTCGTCACAAACTTTGTGATTGGTCCGGTATCCTTCTGTACAAAAGCCGTGAAATTCGCGCCTCTCTTCCGATGACTATTTATCATGTTGCTACTCATACACTTGGTCGGAGGTAGAAAACATATTACAACCATTTTCAGTAATAGATAGCGAAGCCACTGCAGTGAACTGCAATAAAACTGCTCACACTAATTAGTTTCAGCTGTAGCCAGCTGGCAAAGTCGACAACATTGTATGTCCCATGCAGACAGTTTGTCTGGGGAAGTTGAAATAAAAAAGATTTGTACATGGACCAGTGCATGGTAATGTTACATTGTATCTTAATCTTGAACACAGGGTGCCAATCGTAAACTCTCATTTACAACCCGAGCCTCAGACAGAGCTAGTTTTGCCTTTGTACAAGCAGACTTTTTGTCTGTATCAAGTAGCCTTGTTCAACACCAAAGTGGCCACGGCTACAGCTGAAACTATTTAGTGTAAGCAGTTTTATTGCAGTTCACTGTGGCAGCTTCGCTATCTATTACTGAAAATGGTTGTAGACAGCTGTAATAAAGAGTGGTTAGAAAAACATGGATAACAGAAAGGAGGATTTTGTTTAATCAAGTGATATGTCAATCGCAGGTGTTTCCATTAGTTTTTTTGTTAAATCTGATTGGCTGCATCGTGTCCGTCATGTATGTCGCAGGAAAGCCCCTATTAGAGCGCGCCCAAAACCAAATAGAAATCAAAGCTGCAAACAAAATCACCAAGGCCCCTGCGTGATTGTAGTATTTTGAAACAAAGGCAATTTCCAAGTCGGAAATCTGCTCAAAGGTTGCCAGGGACCCCTACGACCGTTGTAAACACTGTCTCTAGGGTACGTTGACGATTGATGAAAGTTAAAACATGATTGTAAACAATAAATGTCATAAAATTTAAATGTTGCAGCTATGTTGACCTGATGCATCTACCGTACATATCATGCATGAAATACTTTGTTTCTTAAACAAGAAAGTAGCACGCGTGCATTTCTGACGAGCCCCCTTTAAGAATATTTGGTCCGTGTTGCTACATATGGAAGCAGTACAAGTTGTCTCGCCCTATTTCTCAGCCTTAAATTAAGTATGCGCATATTAATGAGGTGTACTTGTTCTGAAAGTGATTAACTAGAGTAGGTACGGCATATGTCTCTTAATACCATACCTGTTATTGTTGCAGTAGCTGAGATACAGGAAGGCAGGACAAAGGTCATCCTAAACAGGGTCTCCACTAATCTCTCTTAATTTTGCTTCTTTTGAAAATCCATTCATTTCGATAATAGCAAAAGGCACCTCATCAACACAATGAAAACATTTTAAACTAGACTATTGGCCTACATTCTATATTTGCTATTTGAATGAATAAATTGGAATATTGACCGACCGTAATGTACCACGGGTTTGATGGCATATGTAAGGTTTGTTTTGCATATGTCAAGTTTGGTCAACGAAAACCACAGTAGTCTTTTGCTCAACTGTCAATGAAGCTTATTAGCCGCTTATGACAGGCTGGTATTAAAGAATATAGAAGATATGTCTCATTTCATAGTTTTGTAATTGTTTTGAATAACTTTGATCGACATAATATAGTTACTTATGAAATAACGGATTAAACGAATTGAGAAACTTGAATAAATCTTTAAATGGGTAGGTTGGAGAGTCGATAGCTATATTACTGTATGCACGGATCGAAGGGCGGACGGTGGGCTGGGTGTTTGACCGAGGATTGTCTGATGCTGTGAGTGTATGGATAGATGGACAGATAGATGTATAGACGATACAGGAATATTCATTTTGATCGACAAACTGACGGGGCTTCATCAATGTAGAATTAGATGGCTAGATGGTTATAAAAATAGCTAGCTAGCTAGACAGTGACCCTTATGTAAATTGATAGATATACGGTAGAAAAGATCCACAGACGGACAGATAGATAGACAAAGAAGGAAATAGACATATACAGACAGACAGACAAACAGATAAAGAAACAAATAGATTGACAGTTAGAAACATAGAGATATAAATAGATATCTAAATAGATAGATAGATAAGTACATAGATAGATAAGTACATAGATAGATAGATAGATAGATAGATAGATAGATAGATAGATAGATAGATAGATAGATAGATAGATAGATAGATAGATAGATAGATGCATGGATGCATGGATGGATGCATGGATGGATGGATGGATGGATGGATGGATGGATGGATGGATGGATGGACGGACGGACGGGCGGGCGGGCGGGCGGGCGGGCGGCGGGCGGGCGGGCGGGGGGGCGGGCGGGCGGACGGGCGGGCGGGCGGGCGGATGGATGGATGGATGGATGGATGGATGGATGGATGGATGGATGGATGGATGGATAGATAGATAGATAGATAGATAGATAGATAGATAGATAGATAGATAGATAGATAGATAGATAGATAGATAGACAAGACAAGGAAAATATAGACAAGCTTAGAACAGACGAATAACTAGGGAATGACCTTTGACGTTTTAACAGATAGACTTGGCATAGCGACAGAACGTGATTGTAAGTGTGGGTGGATTGAATGATGGAAAACATAGACATTGATGATGGGGTTGGTGTCGAGTACACGTCCATGTTCCTTGCTGGGTCTCGATGTGGTTTGATCGGCGTTACAATTGCCCTTTCAGTTTAAATGCCGAGCCGAAGACAGCGCTCATCGATCAGCAGACATGGAATTGACACTTAAGTCTCTCTGGATGCTCATCCATGCGGAATGATGCCATTAGAAACCCTCTTCCAAGCTTCTGAAACATCGACGCAGGATGCCTCGTCCTGTCACCGATATGTCTTTGTAAACTTCATCTGGGGAAATAACGTCATTAGACCCCGGTTAATTTGTTAGGTCAACTGTGTTTGCAGATGAAGCGAATGGATTGTTTCTGAGAGTTAAGAAGAATGGCAAAGATGCCGCATGCACAGCCACAGACGCCTGTCAATTTTGCGTATTGCGATCGTTAATATTGGCTGATTCGGTACACTGTTTAGCAAGTAAGCAATTACTGCTTATCTGTATTCCCTTAATTTACTTCAAGGGAAAATGCATTACGTGGTCAAGGGACATTAGCAGATTGCTGGTCTTAATAGCCAAGCCTACCTCTAGAGAAATTGACTGTTTTTCCGCAGAAAAGACGACAAAATTAAGGATACCCATAATATTCAATAATAAGTCAATAATCGAAGAGGTTTGCAACGTATATACGTTTACAGTGTATATACGTTTAAAATGTATATACGTTTACAGTGTATATACGTTTGCAGTGTATATACGTTTGCAGTGTATATACGTTTACAGTGTACATACGTTTTCAGTGTATATACGTTTAAAGTGTATATACGTTTACAGTGTATCATACGTTTGCAGTGTATATACGTTCACGGTGTATATACGTTTGCAGTGTATATACGTTTGCAGTGTATATACGTTTACAGTGTACATACGTTTTCAGTGTATATACGTTTAAAATGTATATACCTTTACAGTGTATAATACGTTTACAGTGTATATACGTGTGCAGTGTATATACGTGTGCAGTGTATATACGTTTCCAGTGTACATACGTTTGCAGTGTATATACGTTTAAAATGTATATACGTTTCCAGTGTATAATACGTTTACAGTGTATATACGTTTGCAGTGTACATACGTTTACAGTGTATATACGTTTACAGTGTACATACGTTTGCAGTGTACATACGTTTGCAGTATATACGTTCACAGTGTATATGCTTTTACAGTGTACATACGTTTACAGTGTACATACGTTTACAGTGTACATACATTTACAGTGTATATACTTTTACAGTGTACATACGTTCACAGTGTATATACTTTTACAGTGTACATACGTTTACAGTGTACATACGTTTACAGTGTACATACGTTCACAGTGTATATACTTTTACAGTGTACATACGTTTACAGTGTATATACGTTTACAGTGTATGTATGTTTGCAGTGTATATACGTTTGCAGTGTATATACCTTTGCAGTGTATAGACGTTTGCAGTGTATATACGTTTACAGTGTATATACGTTTACAGTGTTCACAAGATATAATGAAAATTCAAGGATTCAATATTCCACCCTTCAACCAGAGAGAAATGATAGAATTTATTACGACTAAGTATATAGGAGCAATCACCTCTTCTCTCTTGTAACGTTGTCCCATTTATGTCTGAGTGACAGCATACTGTGAAGTAAGCGTGCTTGAATACGATTGAATAGTTCTGGGTACAAAGCGAGACGCGCTGTTTGAATGCGACGACCAGTATTGTGGTCTACTAGCACGTAAGTCATCTAGTTCTTTTTATAAAAAAAAACAGCGACGGATTAAACAAGCTATTGACGCAATCGTTTAGCATACGGCAACGATTTTATCAGAACGACCGACCGGAAAGAGGAAAAAGCAATACCGGTAATTACGTCCGAATACCTATTTGC